>NW_010118090.1:0-62053 GCF_000699245.1 Pterocles gutturalis
ATATATTACTATTATTATTATTATTATTACAACTTTTATTTTCAATTTTATTGTAGTTTAGTTCTTTAATTGCTCTTACCTCAACCCATGCGTCTCTTTTCTCTTCACCCCTTTAATTCTCTCCCCTGTCCCGGGGGGAGGGAGGTGAGGGAGTGGTGTTGTGGTGTTTTGCTGATAGCTTAGGATGTCAAACCACAACAGTCCCCAGAACTGGGTGGGACAGTAAGGTACAAACCATGTCTTATATCAAACAAGGGCAGGAAAATTGGGATCTGATACATGATCACACACACACAAAAAAAACCCCCCAAAAAAACAAGAAAAAACCCCACAAAAACCAACCAACCAACCCGTAGATTGATAGGGATAATGGCTTTCATGTCAATATACAATTCAGGACAAGGACTCAAAGAGACCAAGCTGTCTGTAACCCAGTATACTCAGGTCTTTATATGATCCTTGCCCTCATACCAGGAGATCTCAGGCTCTGGGACTCTTTAAAAATAATTCTAGCTTTCTGCAGAGCTCTAGATCTGCGAATAATACAATCGCTGGAGCGATGAGCACAGCAGGACATAGTTTTTGAATTAAATTGCAGCATGCATTACGGCTACAGGGTTTAACAAGTTTAAATGAATATGTGAAGAAAGATGAATATTTGAGTTCACGTTCACAGAGCAGGATGTGTGTAAACTAGTCAGTAGATATAAAGTTGGCCTTCTTGGGAAGACAGGTGCCTAATTCTGGGTTACCAGTGTGATTGCCACTTTCTATTTGTCATTCATAGCTGCAAATGCTCTTTCAAGTCTAGCCGAGTTAGTAACTGTAAGTTTACCATCACCTCAGTAGTTGGATCACAGTTCAGCTTCCTCCCATGTTTACAGTGATTTAAATTCAGACCTCCTCAGTTGTGGATGACTGCACTAGCTGCAAGACAATACATTGTTTCATGCATGGAAATGTTATATTTATGCCCAGAATTTCTCGGAGGTGTTTGTGAATGAGCTGAGGAAGTCCAGTGATCTAAGAAAGCTTCAGGCCAGATTTTTCATTTTACCTAGGCTGGCAAAGAAGAGATATTAACGAACTCCCTGGATAAACAGTAGTCCCACTGCCCTTTTTGGTACCTTCTTAGCCTCTTCATTATAAAAAAAAAAAAAATCTGTACAAAATTGAACTGTTTCTAGCAGAGGACTTAAGGTCAAGCCTGTTCAGAATGCCCAAAGCCATGTGGTTGGGCTCTAGTGTATTGTATGACAGTGAATTTGGACCGAGGTGACTTAAGTGGTAACTGGACAAAGACCAGCCACAAACTCTTTTCATTAATCTAACTCTGCATCAAGCAGCAGACCATTGAGTGCTGGAGGCTCTTAACCTGAACCAGCTGTCCCTTAGACAAGAGCAAATACATCAGTTACCTTGCAACCTGGTTGCTGGTCTGGAAGAGAGCCAGAGTGGGACGGGGGGAAAGAACAAATGATCCAGGCACTAAGTCAGGCAGGGAGTCCTTCGCTCTGGATGGATTGGAAAGCTGTGCTCCCAGGGCAGAGGCCCTAGGGAAGGATAATGTACCCCAGTCTTCCTGTCTCTGGATTTCTCAGTTATATTTCTTCTCCTTATTTTCCACACTCCTTCGTGTTTGTTGGCAGGTCTAGTCCATGCAAAAAACAAACTGTAAATGTCTTAGAGTTTGTTCATTTTTGTTGTTGTTTTGCGCTGTTGTTGCTTTTCTTCCTCAAGTCCCCAAAGAAACATCAAAGTACAAAGGAAAGAAAGCAGTACTGAGAACAAGAGTGAAAGCCAAACAAAAAGATGGAGGGAAAAAAAACCAAAGAATAAAAGAAGCTAGCAATGGCCCTGGGGAACTTTCTTCAAGGGGGTTAGTCTTCCTTCACAGAAAGTTTAGATATATGTTTGTTTGTTTGCATTTTCAAATTAGGGCTGTTTGTACGAGTTCACAGAGGAACAACAAAAGCAATGCAAATTTCAGGGAAGGTGTTTGGTGCGTCAGGCTGCTGGCAGGGCCACCTGGCTACTGCAAGCAGCCTATTGCCCGCTGTGTTCACCTGCTTAAATATTAACAACGAGAGGGAGACGGAAATGTATCAATTAAACATCAGGAGCGGCTGAGCAAGGAGGTGGACTGTTTTCAGGACACGATGCAGGCAGTCGCATACCCTGACTTTTTTTCCTGGCTACTTAACACTCTGAATGTTAACCCATGTAAATGTGTCTTCCCTTCCTCCCCATCCTTTCCTATGCGAACATGCTTGTGACACATAAAGGGAGCAATGTTCATTTTCCAAAAGTGAGGAACAGATATTCAATATTAGTCCAGAAGCGGGCTTGAGTTGACTGCAGCTCCAGACCAGAATCTGGCACCTCTCTCACATAGAGTGTCCACCTCGCCAAGCTATCAGGTGTTTTGCATAAAGTAGAAGAGAGAACCACAAAATAAGACTTAGTGAGTGCAAATTAAACAACCTGGTAGTTGCTGAGGGTCCTGCCTTCTCCATGTGAAAAAGGAAAACTGTGTCAAAGCCAGGAAGTACATCCAATCAGTCTGAACTGGAAGACTACCTAACCAGTCTTCACAATAATAACATACTGGATCAAACTTAAGAACTATCAGCCCTGAATTCTGAATGCTGACAATAATGGGTGCCCAGGGGTAAGTGTAAGAAAAGAATAAGTGTGCATATATATTTTTTTTCTTCTGTACAGTCTCCTAGCCTTCTAAATATAAAGTGTTTTCTATATATTTACTAACTCCTAATTGATCTATTTTCCATGAGCTTGTTTTTCCTTGGATGCATGTGAACTTCTGACTTTCATGACACCCTGTGATAAGGAGTTCCTCCATTTAACTGTTCCAATTACACAGCTTAGCTTAGCTGTTATGTGTTAGATAACACATAGATAAACCTGTGATCAGCTGACACAAGCACTCAGGGTAGTTGTACACTTCCATCATATTCATATTGCCACCTACACCAGGTTTTGAAAATGTGCTTTTCAGAGCTTACTCCAAATTGTGGCATATTTGGTGAATGGGCTTTAAAAGAGGACAGCCTGGAAGGTCTAAAGCAAAGGAAGTTCACATACAGTGATCTAGATGGGTCATGGGTTGCAGTGCCACTCAAGCAGCAGGAAACATGCTTCCACCTACACAGATTCACCGGCGAGCTTGGGAGTCATTATGGCTGGTGGTCTTCATTTCCAAAAATCCTTTCAGTTCTTACTAGTACCTTAATTTTGTACCTACCTCATTGTGGTTTCAGTTTCAAGAGATTTAAACTAGAACATTTTTACCTCTTCATCTGGGCCATTTAAAAATACTTGCTGATAGTTCAAATCTGCAGATAATGTACTCGCCCAGTACTTCTAAGAACTAATTACCTGTGTGTATAAAATTATGAAATCTCATTATATTTTCTTTAAAAAACCCACCATGCATTTCATTACATTATCCAATTACTGCTGTGCTTGTACAGTATTATGTTACTGCCTGGTCACAGGCTATTTTCTGTACAGATGTGTTACTTTAATTAAACAAATGCAACTAGTCATACAGAGCAACGTTTGTTTGAAACAAAATTCTTGAGCACTGGCCATTGATCCTGACTTTAGCGTAACCAGTGAAGAGTGAATTCAAGGCTTAGTTTTCTAGAAAGATAAGTCTTTCAGTTTCCATAAACCTTTTTAGCAGGAGTGATTGCTTGGAATTTCTTAAAATCAATGCCAATGTTCTAAAGCTGGATAAAAGATTTTTGCCCTGAGATAAAGCCCAGAATAATGTATTTAAAATTGTCATTATTGTTTTTCTATTTGCAGTGGTGAAAACGGGTGAAGTAAGGATGAATAAAAACCTGAAGCAGAGACATCCAAACAGAGAAGACAACACACAAGTGAAAAGGAGAAAGGGAGCAAAAAATGACAAAATTACTTGCTCGGGGACCCTCACTCAGTCAGTTACATGGGAAGTGGACCTCAGTTCTTTAGAGGTCGAGAGTAGTGTTGTACCCTCCTGACCAAGCTAAAAACTTACAATAATCACATAGCACCAGCTCATCAAGTGGGGAAAAAAAAGTATTATTGACTTCCAAGAGGATTCTTTATTTTAAAACAGCTGAGAAATTGGACAATAATATGTATTTGGAAAGAAAAAATATAAGAAATTTTAAAGGGATTGATTAAACAGTGCCACTTCTTTTCCCCTTGCAACCAGATATCTTGGTCTTGCAGTTAGTCTTCTGCTGAAGGAGAAATCATTGACTCCATATAAGGATTCAACTCATATAATTTGTTGACATTATATATGTTAGTTGTTTAACAGAACTGTTCAAATCTGAATTTGGACAATCCTACTTTCAGAAACTTCAATCCACTTCCCTATATGCAATTCTGTGTTAAATTAGAAAAGCTATGACGGAAAAAAAACTCTTCCTGAGCTGTTTACCACAGCTCCCCACAAAGGAACTGCAGCAAAGACCTAAGGATGATACAGCATTTCTAAAAAGAGAAATTTGCCACTACTCCAGTGGTGTTTGCAACTCCTGAGGCTGTGTGTGAGTGCCATCTGCTGACCCCTGCCATGGGAAAACAAAGCAGAACCCACTGGTCTCATCATTGTCCCTCTGGGTCTGTAAATGCTCCCCACCACATTGAGAGCAAACCTGTTAACCTTCCCCAGAATGTAAAACATTCTCTAAGGCAGGTGCTTTTTCTAGTTGTTCCCACTTATTATCTACCCCTAAGAGCTCATAACTGTACAATCATGCACCTGCTCTATACTGCAACGGCTTTTTAATCTAAAAGCCTATTCCAACACCCAACTCCTACTTACAGTCTTGACATGAGCCTGAAGATCTCCTTAGCTCCTATGAACACATCTGCTAGAGCTTCCTGCAGGTAGGGCATACCTTTCTAGTACCACCTCTTCTTCTTATGTCATATGGGAAAAATTTAGCACAGCGGGACACCAAAATCTATGCATCCTTTAAATTTTGCTTATGTGATATATGAATGATGCAATAAATGCATCACCCTGGGATGGAACTACCTGCTCTGTAGGTCCTAGCTTTGCCACAGGTTGCTGTTGTGACATTAGGCTTCTTGCTGAATGATCCAGTGACTCGGGACTCTGTCTGTAAAAAGGAGATAAGAATATTTCCTCTATTTGCCTGATCTGGGTGGACCGTGAGCTCATTAAGGCAGGCAGTATTTCTTTTTATGTATTTCTTACAGAATCTGCCACAGCATGTTCCCTCTGGCATTGTGAGGACTGCACAGCTGCAGTACATACGAAAATATGGTAACATTAATTTAAAACTCTTTTGAGGACTCACATAATGCTGTTTTTGGATTTTCTCTTTTTTTTTTGGGAAGTCTTCTTCACTGGGGAAATTTCACTCAGAAAGAACAATACAGCCTAAATTAAACTGCAAGACCATTGGGAGACATTCAGCCATTTCAAGTAACTGTATTGATATCTATATGCATGATCAAGCTGCAGTGAACAGGACTGGCAAATCAGGAAAAAAACAGAAAAACTGTCTTAAGTTACAGAAGTGGTAGCATGCCACCTTGTTCCCAGTCTTCACTTGTTAGAGAAAATATTCCTCATTCAGATTGTTTTAATTTTTGGATCATCCAGATCCTTCCCTGGGATGTTTCGGTCTAAACCAGAGCAGCGATTTGTTAGTCTTGTTCCACAGGTGAGTAAAAAGCCAGAGAACTGAAACCACATGTCCAAGACTGCAAATACTCTCATGCTGCCAAGAATGGGAATTGAAGCCAGACCTTCCCTGGATTACACTGCAGAGAGACGCACACACGCACTCTGAGCCAGTGGTACTTACATCTGTTGGTCCTCTAATATCATGTGATTGTGTTTGCACAGAGCTGAGCCCAGGTGAATAGGCTGTGCCTCTTGGCTGGGCTCGAAGGCTCGGACGTGCTGACACAACATGTATTTATACAGGTTTTAGTTGGTCTGGAACATATGCAATGAGAGCACTTACCGCAGCCCTCAGCATATTACCGCAGCCCTCAGCATACAGCATCGCTGCATCCTAATTCTTAAAATTTGTCCACAAGAACAGCTTTTAAGAATTTGTTTCTTTAACATTGAAGAGGAGGTAAAATAATATATATCTTCCTAAAAGCCACAGAACAAAGTGAGACAGAGAGGAAGAGAGAGAGGAAGAGAGAAAGAGAGAAAGAGAGAAAGAGAGGAAGAGAGAGAGGAAGAGAGGAAGAGAGGAAGAGAGAAAGAGAGAAAGAAAGAAAGAAAAAGAAAGAAAGAAAGAAAGAAAGAAAGAAAGAAAGAAAGAAAGAAAGGAAGTAGAAAGGCTAACCTTCCCTCCCCCATCACTTCCGATCAGCAACAAATTCCCACCTCTGCAGGCACCTCATTTCCAGCCCTTAAATAAATAACAACAGCAAGGCCAAACTTTCTATCTCCCCTATGTAAAAGGAGAAACATTCTGGCTTTGCTACATGTCCTGTAATTATGGGTCGAACCCCTGTTCACAGGGGTATCGATCTGCTGCTAGCTGAGTCTAACTCATTAGGTATTCCTTCATTGTTTCCTATGCAAATTAAGTTAATGAGAATTAGGAACATAATGGAGCCCATTCACCGTTCTAGTTGGTGGAAAATGGGTTTGACTACCAATTTTCCATTACAGCTGTTTTGTAATTACTCTGGAGCACTCTGCATTCTAATGGAGATCCTGAGCTGATCTGACAGTCGCTTAGCTTTTTTTCTTCCCCCCCCTCCTCCCCCAACCTTCTCCTTCCCAGAAAAATGTAAGATTTTTACATTCCAGCTCTGGAGTTTGATTTCTAAAAGTTAAAAATGAGGATTTTTTTTTTCTGGAACAGCTTATCCTTTTCTTTTTCACAAAGTTTGACTTGGGGGTAGCTCTAGTTTTAATGCTGGGGTTAGTTTGCCCTGGGAAAAACAAAGGAAAATTAAACCAAAAGCACCACAGATTTTATTCCTTTTTACCCTGGTTTCTGAAAGAAATGAGGCTTATCATGGTCAGAGAGCACGTGCACTTCTGCCTATCTGTCTGTCTGTCTCACTTTACAGGCTGATTAGCCCATTTCAATCAAATTTAGCTGAGGGTTGGAGGTGTCAAGGATATTAAATTACTACGAGCTTCAGAGAAGAGACATCTGAGTAGCAGAGAAACACTCTGTGAGCACGGCCGTTAAAGGTAGGCTGCAGCATTCGCTCTTATTAGACACGAAAGAACCCACAGAAGAGAACGCGGTTTTGAACACCTCAGCCACAGGATCAGGGTTTGCACCTTCCCTGACACGGCACAGTCTAGCCATGAGACACAAAGCTAGCGAAAACCAGGCTTCATTAGTTCTGCTGATCGCAGAATGAGTCTTTTTTAAGTCTTTGAGTTTTAAAGTACATTTAAAGCTACAAAAGAATTTTGGGACTTGAAGCCTTGAAAACTACTCTCAGCAATTTCTCTACAGAATGCATATTATTAATCATGTTAATTACAACAGTGCCTATGGGCCAATCAGGTATGAAGCTCCACTATGCAATTGGGTACTGAATAAACGGTGAATAGTAGCTGGTCCTGGCCCAGGAGAGCTTTTTAGTCTTATCAGACAAGTCACAGGAGGATGGGGTGAGGTTGGAAAACATGGAGTTGGATGTGGTAGTGTTGGTGTCGCGTCAAAGTTGTATCTCATCTGTGTTGAAGATGGGGGTAGCTACTGTTAATTCCCTCCCTTCATCACACAGGGCATTAGTATGCTGGAAACTTTTTACATATTGGACGGTGAAGTTTCTTTTACTTTTTCTGCTTCAGAGGAGAATGGCAGGGGTGTGATCATGAAATAAAATGAGCATAATTCTGAAGGATGACACTGTAAGATGCCTTCCTATAGTTCTTCCATAAAGAAATGAAAGTTGCTAACACCAAAAATATATTTGCTATTAATAATAAACAATTTACATGGCCGAAGATCATAAGAGACCTTGACATGGTACGACAAGCTGTTTTACTCAGAACAATAGAGATGGTTGCTGTTGTACAGTTCTTATGAATTGCCTTTTTGGGCTTCACCTCAACTCTAGGGCTCTCCTAGAGTTCAATAATGTAACTTGAAAGATTAACATTCAGGGTCCACAGACCACCTTGCGAAGAACAAACCCAGATTGTTTGGAGTGTTTACCATTCCTTACTCCTTTTGAAAAACTGGACTCTTACAACCCCATATTGTTTCATTTCTGACTCCAGCTAATGCAATATGCATAGAAAACTTGCTTGTAGTAAACATAAAAATTCCCTACTTTTCTTAATGCGGGTAGGATGAGACTGAGGGTCAGTAAAGGCCATGTGGAAGAAGGCAACAGGAATGCAACTGGATACCTCCATACAGGGCCAAATGCACACAACATACCTTATATCATTTGGATTATGAGGGAGATTTAATTGAAATGCACAAACCAAAAGGTCAAATTCACATAAAATTTAAAGGCCATTTTTATTATTTGACATGGAACAAATTGTAACTTTATATTGCCTTTAGATGCAATTTTGTTCAATGAAATTAGATTAAGCTAAAATAAAACACGCCCTTTAAAATGTTAAGATGAAATATTAGAACTTATTATGGGCAGAAAAAGATTTTGATTTCTCTAATAAATACCGAGGAAAATATTTGGTGGAAAGTACAGCCACCTAATTTGCATTAATACAAATGAGAACTATTAAGTTTAGTTGATTAACATATTCATATATACTGTAGGCACCACATGTTTGAAATAGACTCTGATTACTGACCTAAAGTACTACATTTGAAAGCAGAACCTTTGAAACTCAGAATTCACCATTTATTACATTTGAAAGATGATGCAAAGGAAAGGATTTTACAAAGAAAATGTGAAGTGGATCACTTTTTTTTTTTTTTTTTAATTCACAAAAAACCTCAGAGATTAAAGAACTTTAAAAATGTCAAAAAGAAACATAAATGAGGTAATGTTGACTGTTTTGGGAAAGTTTCACTTTAAATGGAAAAATAAAAAGAAAGAGAACAATGTCAAGTGAAAAGAAAATCACAACAACAATACAGAAGTGGTCTCTTATTGATATGGCATCTAGACATTAAGGGATCCTGACAACATTTTAAGATTATGGGGAAATTAATATCCTTGTTTTCACATGAGAGGCAGGGTAAATGAAATGACTGCCTTAAACCGCAGAGGAAGATTAGAGCTCAGATAGAATTTAAACACACACACACACACACACACACACACACACACATATATGCAATTTATGCCTTATTTGATATCTTCCTCTGAGTATACATTTTCTTCCATTTATTATAACATGCACCACTCAGCCTAGCAAGCCACTGTGGCACATAGTTTCAACTATCTAAATAGTTACATTGACTTCACTAAAACTAGTTGTTTAATGATTTCACACATCCTAAATAGTTTGATGTACCATATTATAAAATACTGGTAATTTCAATCTATCAGTTACCCTTCTAATTTGATCTTTGGTAAGTGTAATATAAAAAAATATATATCTTTTTACTCTTTGGATATTTTATCTTAGGTGGTTTCTCTCTATCTTACTTTTTGACTTTCTTCTTTTATTCCAGGATTGGGAGGATTTAAAGAGCCCTCTGTTCTTGCTCTGTCACGAAGACATAAATGGGGAAAATCGCTGTTGTGATCTATCCAGACCATTAAGGAAAGGGACAAAGGGAAAAATTACTTTACTTTCTTTCTTTCTTTTTTCCTCTAATTGCACTTAATGCTGGTGTTGAGATGGGGTGGTTATTTAAAAATAGCCATGTAAATTGCTTGAAAAACATGGCATACTGACACTATACTATCTACTTTAAGTTTTCCGTGGAAAGAACTGCATAATTCTGGTGGACTTTCATCAGTGAAAATATTTTATAAATTAACAGGATGCTTTCGGTGTCATGATAGACCTCTCTAATTAAGCATGTAGAACTTAAGAATAGGAAGGTCCATTCAATAATGAGCTTGCAATATTGGCATACCAGTCACAAACCGGAATTTCAGATCTGATTGCCCTGATGAAATCCTAGCATTGTTTTAAGCCCATGATTTTAATAGGAGCTAGGGAGCTTTTTTCCTTACCTTTTTATTATTATTTTATAAGGCAATCATTTCAGCATTCAAATCCCCATTATAGCTGTTTTTTGTTTGTTTGGTTTTTGACTAACAAGTAAAGAGAAACAATTTTCACAAGGCTACTATCAATGCATTCAGCCACTGAGATAAGATACACCAGTAGAGATTTAACCCTCCGATTTTTGTTTTCGTCTCCCTCTCTACCGCAGTTATATTCAAACGTGGAAGTTTCTATTTGAAAGATTAGACCTCCAGCTGTCATAGCAAATTTAACTCTAATAGGATCTTAGGCAAAAATAGCAACAGCAACAGCAACAAATTGTCCACTAGTGAATTTTCATGGTTCCACTTCTATGCCCAACATTTCTGGAAACTGGATAAAATGCTGCTACAGAATGTAAGAGTGAATCACTGAAAAGTGCTTCAGAGAAGTCCTTCTTGGGCAAATCTATCCCAGATAAGGGAATAAGAATTCACACTAAGAGAGTTTCAATAAAAAACATAACACTTAGATATGTCCAACACAGTAGTTGGTGTTAAATCTCTCAGTGGAAAGGGAGAAAAAAAAATCTATTGATAAATGTATATTAGACTGGATGTAGCTAAAAACCTAGGGTGATGAGACACAGGAACAGGTTGCCCAGAGAAGCTGTGGATGCCCCATCCCTGGAGGGGTTCAAGGCCAGGGTGGATGAGGCTTTGAGCAACCTGGGCTAGTGGGAGGTGTCCCTGCCCATGGCAGGGGGGTTGGAACTTGGTGATCTTTAAGGTCCTTTCCAACCCAGGCCATTCTATGATTCTATGATTCTATGCATATTAAAAACAAATGACACAAAATTAAAGGGATGAGTCTGATACTATTTTCATAACATTTGTACACATCAATCTCAGATTCACCCGTCTTAACAACTTCTCACGAGTATTGTCATCCTTATTTTACATACACCAATGCACAGAAAACATCTTGTACTCAGGCCTCCAAGCTTGAACAGTGCCTTCCTTCTTTTTAGTAGAATTAAAGCTAACATTGCCAGCACAGATTTCTCTAAAATGGAAGGAAAGCTCCAAACCCTGGAAACTAGAAGAAGCTAAGCATTTAGTAGGATAACTTTTTGCTATGGGCACCGCAATGGGAGTTGTAGGTGTGCAGTGTCTTTGAGGATTTAACCTTCCACTTTAAAAACAGGCAGGGTGAATCTTATTTTCCCTTGTCCTCACTCACCCAGCCTGTGCTTTGTTAAGGGTGCTATATTCAGAGCAAAAGATAGGTTTGGATTTCACACTCAAAAGGTGTAACTTGAATTCCTGAGCTAATTGAATTAGATAAGTGGTTTTCCCCTGGACCTTACTGAGATCAAAACTTGTCATTTTTCATTTCTATTAATGAGATACCATAGATATACACTGGCAGCAATTCCTGCAAGAATAAAAGTGGAAAGAAGAGCAAATGGTCAGACTATCCTTTTTAAACTTAAACTCCGAAGGCTGTTAGGGAACTTTTCTTTCCCTGTCTTGCTACTGCAGATTTTCTTGTTCCTTTCTCTAAATAATCCACCATTTGTCAGAGAAGGAAGAGTCCAGATGAAGAAACGTATCTCTGTTACAGCATCCTTTACAAAGGTCCCTAACTTCCTAAACTTCCTGTTTTCCAGTTCTTTCTTCTACAGAATAAGACAGACCTGGGTGTGACCATATTTAACAAAACTGAACCTAGAATTCCTCATTAATTTTCAGCATTTTCCCAGCACAGCAGAAAGTTTCCCAGGAGAAACTAAAAAGGGCTAAAACTTCAGATCAAAGCCAAAAACCCTGTTTTTGTTGGGGCGGGGGGAGGGGGAAGAAAAGTACATTTGGAAATATAACTTCAGTGTATCCCCTGGGGAAGAAAACAGTTGGGTTTGGGTGTTTTCTCTTTCTGTTTTTTAATGTTTTTTAAAGGGAAAATAAAACATGATATAGGATTTGGAGAAATTATTTGATGTGCAAAGACCTGCTGAATGGACAGTATGATTGTAAGAAATAAACAGGTGCTTTGAAGTAAATTGGAACTGGACCAAGAATCTAGGAGAGTTTTTGTCTTGTGTAATAGGACTAGCACACTCTCTGAGCAGGAGGAGTACTGTAAGTTGCCTTTAAAGGCTGTACTTGGAGGAGTGTAACTTCATATTGCAGCAGATGTGATGTCAGTGGACAAAATCACACTGATTCCTCACGAAAGAAGCTCTCTAGACTGAACTCATTGGACTACTTCAGTGAATAAAAACAGCATGGCCAGGCTGGCTCACAAGGTGTTTTGTCTTCCAGGGATCTGTCTCACCTGTGGAAAAGGCAGAGTGAGGCTACATACCATTTCCAAAAGGATCTTGTTGCTATTTTCTATGAGCATTGCTCATGAAGGATGACAATGTACTTCAAGTATTATCTGACTTCCCTTCACTATGTGAGCTAGAGAAAGCAAAGTACTCCTCTGGCCACCATTACTGGTACTATTCCCGCCTCCTTCTCCAAGCTGAGTAAATATTCCTCCTATCATGTCTTTTGGGACTAATATTACCTTGTGATTAGAAACAGAAGACTGGATCTTCACTGGGAATCAGGGCTTGTACTTCAGCCTAGTCACTAGCAATGCTGCCCATCATTATCCCTTTGCTGGGAACCTTCTTTAGGACATGAGAGAGAGACAGTATTCCCTGGCTCTCTCACCCACTGTTAGATATTTACCCATACAAAGTCAGGATGTGTTTATTACCAGTGGCATGACCTGGTTCTGCTAGAGTTTTTATTTTTCTGCAGCCATAAGCTTTCAAAGAAATCTCTAGCATGAATGTGTTTGTGTAACACCCTTGAGCAATGACAATGTTTGGACTTGAGGCTGAAATAGCAACCCCCCCCTTTTTAAAAAATATTTGAGACAAAATTAAATAGAAGACCATAAAGCCACAGTCTGCAGCTGGAGGCCAGGTTAGTGCCCCTGTTTTAGATTAAAACCTATTCCCTGTCACATTCGAGTACGAGAATATACTAAATGAAACCACCAAAAAGTAATGTAAATTGATGCTGTGTAATCCTCTGTGTAGAAGTCCAGCGAAAGCCGGGAAACATCAGTCTGTCTCTATGTCCATGAGATTCATGACTTTGAGAAATAACACGTAAAATACATCACATAATATCCTCCAGGGAAACATTTAAATGCCCAACCCTATCTTCTGCCTCGGGCTTCTTGGAAGCATCAAATAACACTCCCTCAACTTTGGGGGTTTTAAAGAACTTCCAGTTTTTTACTTTCTAAAACTCAGCAAGACAGATGTACCAAACAGTTGTTTCATACTGGTATCCAACTGTCTCAGTCCTTTGGCAAGAAAATTCCTTCCTTCCTTCCTCTCAAAATAGTATTATCTACAATATCTCCTATCAAGAAATTGCACTGCTCATAGCCAGTCAGCTCTCCAATACAAGTGAAAGTTAGTTTTACTATACTCAGTCCGAACTTATTTTTATAAGTCATACAAGCAAGAGAAGCTTAAGCAAAACAGAAAGAAAAATGATCTAATTCTGCAGGAGATTGCCACTTAGTTTTGGATCTTGTCAGCAATTATAAGTGGAGGTGCATCAGCATAACTGAAGAAATATTGATTCACTTTATATGTCTGTGGTACTCAAAAAAAAGAAGATATACAGCATAAACTAGGCCAGATCTTCAGTTAGCGGAAACTGTCATAAATGTATGGAAGAAAATAGAACTACCTTTGTTTACATAGGTGAAAGTTCTGGCTCATGATAAATGCAGAGAAAAAGCTGAACAAAAATTTCAAATACTTGCATCTATTTACTTACATATAAATGTACACCTAGACACTGCTTATTGAGTTTGTAAAGTCAAGCACTCAGGCATTGGTAAATATCAGAAATAAGGTTGTCGGTGCTATTTGCCTTTTCTCTCATTGTGGCTGCTGATTATGAAGCCACTTTTAATTACATGAAGACATGTTGTTCACTCCATGGGTGTCCTGCCTCATTCAACACTCAGGTTGAATAGACCTCATTTTGTACATAATGATCCTGTATGTGCTTTCCCACCGTTGATTACCAACCATAGCATTCACCTCCCGTCCTTACAGAGATCCCACAAGTAGATGTTTATATCTAAGCTACCTGCTCCAGGCCCCCCCTCTGAACAGGGGGAAGAGACATTTTAAGAGCTGACCCATTTTAAATGTGTGTTTTAGAGTGAAATGAATCACCCCCTAAGGAGAAGAGCTTCTCTCCCTTGACTATAAAGAGACTCTGACTAGCTCAGTGAGACCTTCCTGCACTACTGATGCATCCCAATGCGTGTGACCCCAGCTGTTATCTAGCACATAGTCTTTAAACCTTGTTGCAAGCAAAGAGATATTATCAGCCCTATGGGGTAATCTGGTTGTCCCTATAACACCGCCTGAGTGGTTCATGGAACACGTTCACACTGTAGGCAAGAGGGTTCAAATCACTCAGCCTCCAGCACTAGTGTTTGCTGTCAGAGCTATTGAGTCCATCTAACCTCATGCCATCGATAATCAATGGAAGGAGAGAGTCCCCTCCGGAGAACAATTCTCCACCGAATCATGAGAGAGGGTACAGGGATGTATTCTGTGCTTAAAGTTGAGTGATCTGAGTAACTCTCTCACCCAGGACTTCCTTTTTTAGACTACTTCATGAAGCATTTTACGTGTTGAGTGCACAGTCCCTCTTTCCTTTCATTACTGCTGTGACCCAGCACACACCTTCACAAATCAGACCCCAGGGCCTGAAGTCAGGCACCAGAAAATGAGGAAGAAGACATTAGTGACCGCACCTGAGAAGTTCAGTACACACAAGGCATAATCCTGATCTCCAAAACAGGTCAGTGTCTTGTCTTTTAACTCCATACATCCTTTCACAACAGATGAGGATGGGATCTTTTTTTTAATTCACAATCCTGTCTAACCACCAGGATATATCCATCCTTTTAATCAAAATGAAGCACAGATTCTTAAAGCCTCAAATCGAAGAGAAATCCTCTCCTTTGGCCTTGTTATGACATCCATGCAGACTTTTTAAGCTAAAAAAAGGTGACAAAAAGAATGCCAACTTCCCTTCTTAATCTGTCAGGTATGATATAAGCATATCTGAGGCCCCTGCAATTCTGTCAACCTGTTGGTTTTCTCTTTTGCCCAGAGGCTCACACTGTCCCATTCTGAAGGTTACAGCCAATGGTAAGTAAACAAGTGTCTGAGGAGAATGGACCAAGGTGAATCCAGCATAAACTCAGACACAAGTAGAAATGACAGTACAGCTGTATCCTCCATACCCCTGCAGCTGTCTTTTTGTGTGTCCCTGTCCTCTGCTTCTTCTACATTCTTGTATCTTTTTACAACTCACATCCCCTTATCATTTGTTTCATTTGTTTTCTTCAGTCATGCTAAAGCTTTAGTGATCTTCATCCGACTCACATCCATGCAAAGGGATGCTGTGCCCTATCAGATCCAAGTCCCTCTCCATTTGGTATTCAAAAGTTGGTTCAGATTTATCCTATCCATTCTGTTTGCCAAAATGTTACCACACACTTTTGGGTCTAGTTGACTTTGAATTTAACCAGAGACTTTTTATCTCTTTGCAGTGCTTGAAAATAGCAAGAAATTCTCTAAGAAGTGAAGACAGACTGTTTCCCTGGTCAGATCACATATCTAAACTTAACTTCAGTGTAGTTCAGGTGACAAAAACTAGAATGCATCTCAGGTTAGGTCTAGACTGTGCTCAATGGAAAAATAAAATTATCAAGGTATTCAGCAACAAGAATCTATTCCCATGTAACCCATGCAAACTGACATTTTCAAAAGCATGTGAATTTGCCACATTGAGGAAGTTTTTGCTGTCCAGAAGAAAATACATCACTGTTACAGGGATATTTTGTGGCCAACAGATTTTGGTCATAATTTTACCAAAACATGGAAGAATTAAACTTTTCCAAAACAAATCAACTTATCATTCAGGGAAAAAAAAACCCAACAAGCAAACCATGGCATTTTTTGTTGCCTGTCTTTAACCATGGAATAATGAATCATGTTGGTTGAGTTGAAGGAAAAACAGACACCAGACAGGGACACAAATCAAGGACTCCCAAGAAACAAGCACACTGTCTACCTCTCTGACCACAAGATGTTTAGCAAAGCCTCCACCCCACTATTATTCAGGTGTGACACCCATCACCATAAGTCATCAGGAACAACTCTTGGGATCACCTTTCAGATGAAGGGGGAGTTTCTGCCCAGCAGTGTGGGTCATGTCATAGAAGGCAGAAGAAAAGCATTTTGGGATTGCATTGGACTTATCATGGGATATTTAGGGGAAGAACCAAAGGAAGGAATAATGAAGGATTTAGGTGATTTGAGAAGGAAAAAGTGTGGGAAAACAGAGATATAAGAGGTTAAAAATGTAAATGTAAATAATGTAAATAACTTTGAGTCCAGCAGCTTGAGTCATACCATGTAAGGGTCCCTCTGTCCACTGGACAGCAATTGGAGGAAGTGCAGGTGTGCAAGTGAGGTTGTGAATGTCAGAGATGATCAAGCTAGACAGGACAGTGAGTAGGTGAAGTTGCTCAGGGAGGTCGGCTATAGGACCGGGGGAATCCCAGCCTTGGTCTGTATCAGCAACTGGAGTAGGGCTGTGGCCTCAGGGACCCCAGCAACTGGGGAGAGTGGGATCCAGGCACAGTTACTGGACAGATGAGTGTCTGAACCCATCCCTGGGGAGATCCATCCTGTACATACATACATTTACATATATTCTCACTAGTGGACCTCCATTCTCTTCAGCCAGAGAGGTGAGCAGGATTGGTGCTGTCTGTGTTTGTGTGAGTGCTCTGAGTGCCCGCCTGTGATCTGTGTGGTCAGACATGTATGTATGTGTGCATATATATATATACCTATATGTGGTGTATGTGTGTGCTCTACGTGCGTGTGCCCATGGGAAAGCATCTCACTCTTCTTTGTTAGCTGGATCAGGGGATGAGGAGCTGCAGCAGCGTTGCCTCCCTTGGGCTGTTGGATCCAGTATGATAAATTTTTCTCTAGGACTTATAACTAACTGAATACAACATCTGCTAATAAAACATATAGGAGAATGGTCATTTTAGGTACCGGTACCAAACACTCTCAAAACAATGTTACAGGAATGACTGTCCTAAATCTCTGTCCAAAATAGGGAAGGAAATAACCTCCCACAAGACCACATTCCACAAGCTAGTCAAGACTTTTCGTTGACTAGTGTGTGTTGGCAAAGCTCTGGAGTAGTTCATTTAATGTTTTGTGAATTTTCACACAATCCAGATGTGATCAATGAAGACTTTGGTTACAGACATAACGATTGAGTCTCCTAAGGAGGTCTTGATATATTAGGACAAAATGGCAAAAACTGCTAGATTGAGGCTGGAATAATCTATAAATTAAAAAAAGATTATTAATTTGCCACTGCTCCTTCACAGAAAAGTGAAAGAGAAAAGCTTGATATGCAGGTATGTGGGTTGTTTCTTCAAAGATGAGTATAAAGTGATGGTGTTTTTTGTCTGGAGGAGTCAGACTCTCCAACTGATAAGTAGTTTTAAGCCGATCAGAACTACCTTGATTGTAAAATCTGAAATTTTTGTCTGAGTCAGAAGAAGATGGGAGAGTCCATTAAATTATTAATAATTTCTTAGATAAATATGCTTGGAAAGCTTTGGAAAGAAAACAATATTTCATAATTTATCAAATCAGACAAGTTAGTTTGCTTAACCTGTTTGTTTTCTTATGCACTAGCATTGCACTGTGACATTTACTAGGATTTCCCATTCTGCAGCAGCTATTATGTAGCCCACGTCATCTCGAGTGATTGCTTCTTTTGCTCCAGCTGTGAAGACATCTCAGTGTCAGGCTGGATGGTACCTGGTTCATTCCTTGGTGTTGGAGACAATGATAATTAGCACACCCATCCCCTCACGGGGCTCTCTGGCTGGGATACTGAATGGCTTGAAGAGCACACACCACGGTACAACATTCTTTAGGTCATGTGCATCCCGATGCTTTTCTGTTTGCAAGTATTTTTTAGAGCTAGGTTGGTTGGAAAAGCTCACTGGTGTGACAGGAGGACAACGGAGAAGGAACCAGCAGTAGAAAACATCGAGCCATACTCTGCATGGTAAACTAACAGGAAAACAAGAAAAAAACCTCAAGGCTTGTCATGTCAGAGCTGCAGCTTTAACCAGGGCTGACTGATGGTCCCTAAGGTCACATTGTTCTGCTCCAGCTCTGATACCAATTGGAAATCAAGGATATGAAGGCTTTCCAAGCAAGGGACATCAAGCACAGAGCAAGAAGAGGACATGGAGAATTGTTTGAACTCTTAAATGCGGTGCAGGAAACATGGATTTAACCAACCCAGGAAACCTGGAATAGAAAATTCAAGTCTACACTAAGGACTGGTTAATAAGAGCAGCAGAGAAACAGGCAACAACACTTCTTCAGTGAGGGATAGACTCAACATCGTCACTGACCTGAATTTATATAGTTATGAATGCAAGTTATACTTACATGTTGTCTCTTTCAGCACAAGAATAGGACATTTTATTAGTGGAAATGGAAATCTATATGGTAAAATATGCCCAGAGAAGGAGGGAGTAGCCATCTTTCTTCTCCATTTTTACCAGTTGTGTAGTAATAGGCAAAGACTAACCCAAAACAATGTAACAGACATTTGAGGAACCTTGAAAAAGACTTTCAAGTTCTCCATGTGTTTCAATTTTCCCTGGTATCTCCTTATGGTTACCATCAACATGAACGTTTTCTAAGGCAGGGGTGGAGATTAAATGGGTGGTTTTCCCTTTACAGTACACTTCACAGACATTCACCATTATGAATGGCTTTCAGAAGTGAATGGTTTTCTCAGGAAACTTCATTCACCCCTTGTTTGTCAGTTAAGATCCAGCTCCATTTGTTATCCAGTCTGTGGCACAAACTCTAAAGAGCAGAGTAAACTGGAAGTTTTCTAATAAAATGTTTCCCAATTTGAAATAGCTAAGCTGCCAAAAATCAACATTCATTGTGGGTGTCTGAGGACCCACGTTTAGAATACAAACCTATTTTCCCATCAGTTTTCCCACAATTTGAAAATTTAATTTTTTCTTCCGCTTCAAAACTACTTTTTTAATCATTTGGGAATTCATTGGGATTTTATCCCTTTGGTTAATTCTACAATCAATGGTGTGTTTGATCATTTAAGTGCTTACAGTCTAAGAAACTCATTATTGCTAGTAGTGATTGGATGGTGCATCCTGATATGGGCTAATGAATTTGGATCTCTTGAGCAAAATGAGTTTAGTGTTACCAGGCATTTCTTAGGATCTTATACGTACCATGGGAAACAGAGATAAAGGAGATGAAGGCATGAAGTGAGTGACTGAGTCTATCTGTCCATGACTGCCAGCACACGTGTCGACTGATGCACCCCTGTACAACCAACAGGTTTCCTTTCAAATCTGTTGGGATTCTTGACCTTCCTGTTCTGGTTGAATAATGTTTGGATAAATAGATATACACATAAATGGACTGACAAAGAATTGAAAATACTCTGGAATGCATTTTTATTTCCTTTGCTGATGATCTATTGAATATACCTGATGCATTCTATGTGTTCATTGGCTTTTCTATTTTACTGATCACCATCCTGCTTCCTGTAATGTCAAGATATAAAGAAAAATCTTCCACCAACAAAGGTATCCTTTGATTTTTCTTATAGCTTGCTCTTTTTTTTTTTTTTTTTTTTTTTTTCCCTGGCTCGGTGACTGTTGCTTTTTGATGAAGTTTCAAATGCATGGCACACAGTCATAGCTCAGGTTTTGGCAACTAGCTTCTTTTGTCTGTCCTTTCATTAGGTTCTTTTTTCCCCCCCCTATTGTATTTAGAATTGCCATAATTGTGTAGAACTTTTGTTAAAGATATTAGTAATATTTTTATTATCTAGCTAATAGGGAACTAATGACTGGGCAAGTTAGTGTACTACGGAAAAATTTAAGTATGAATATTGGTCAGTTATTTTCTTATCCAAATAGTTGACAAGTGTGACAATATCAACCAGAACAATTTCTCTGCTTCACAAAGGTGGGGTGTTTGAAAGGTACCAGTGACTTTGCAGTGCATTTGTGTCAAACAGCTTATCTGAAACAGACTCCTTATACAATTTAAAGGCTTTTTAGAGAGTGTTTTCTAAGTAAGTGTACTGTTTTTGGGTTTGTTTTTTTTTCTTATTCATCTTTGCTTTTCTTCTATATTTTTTTCTTCTACGTTTTTATTATTTGAGTACAAAGGACAAAAGCGCCCTGGAGGGCAGACTTAAAAGTTGTGTTTTCTCACCTTCACACACAATGTTCTGTAGCGGAGGAAAAGATTTAGAGAAGCTTTCTGGGGAGGAGGGTAAGAAGGCTTTCTGAATGGATTTTCACCAATATTTTTATGTCCTTCCTAACAAGAAATAATAAAAAAAAAATGTTTGATTCAATCATCTGTGAATTAACTTGTGAAATCTGGCATGAATTTAAGACAGTTTTTTAAAAAATAAATAAATAAAATTCCCTGTAAGAAGCAGAAAACCAAAGCACCTTGCTGGGAAATTTCTTCTTTAAAAGGGGCAACTGCATGAAAACAGAGTGCATGTACCTGTCCTTACAGAGGGGAAGGAATCCCAAGCAGAAACAAGAAACAAAACCTTTCCTGGCTGGAACCCTCAGTAACAATCCCAGAAGCCATGAAAAATGGCAGTAAACTGAAAGGTCTGGTCTCCCTGTCCTGTGCTGGTGTGAATCAGGGCTACGGATTCTGGTGGATTTATCTCCAGGCAAACCTGCTGTTCAGCCGGAATAAGGCATTTGTCTCAGAAGACATATTTACCACGGGTTATTGAGTGTTGTACATGAATTACTGGGTGAAGTTCCACTGGTTGTACTCTGCAAATTGTTTGCTAACTCCCTTGATTTCAGTTTATTTCTCATGATGATTTTTTTTTTTTCCTTAAACATCTACTATTTGGAGATATGTGTTTTGGAGAATGTTTGGGTTTATTTCTGTCTTTTCTAAAAATTAATCTATAGTCTCTGTGGCCTCAAATTAAGTCTATGTACATGACAGGAGAAGAATCCTAAAAAACCCCCGAATCAACTAAAGAGAACCAGGACAGTGCTTGTCAGTGCACCCTCACAATTTTGAATGTGTTTCATGATTTGCTAAGAGGAAGGGCTGAGTTTTGGTATTTGTATTCCTGAATCTGGGAGTAGTATAGATAAGCACAGCATCTAATGGCCTCAAAATCTGTACACCTGAAATATATATTTACAAATAAACTTCCAAAAAAATGCTGTCAACATGAATGCCTTGATGAAAAAGTTTATCTTGCTCACGCTGTGCCTGTTCAATGAATAGAGGAAGAATACCAGGCTCTGCGTTGTCAGTTTAGTACCTGCCTAAATCTGATCAACTTTCTTTTGTAACTAAATTGCTAAGAAGTGACCTAAAGTGCAGTTAGCTAGGCATACAGTTAATTACTATATGACAAATAAATATCCTGAATCAGAATCTGACTTCTTGGTAGAGGAATAGCAGACCTGGGTAGACAAAGTGGTTGAAACAATGAAGGAAAAGGGGCAGTCTGGCTTGTCTCCTTTTGGTCTAACTAGAACTCTTTGCCTTTGAATAGAAGAATTCCAGGTCATAACTTTACTATTTGTTGTTAAATTGTCATCATCATAGCATCTCCTTGCTAGTCATGAACTGTACTGAGACAGTATCTGGGTACTCATCACTGTGGGTTGGTATCTCTTCTCCACAAAGCTGTGACAGGGGAGATCCACTTATTTTCTTCTGTCCATGGGACCTTCCCTGTGGCTGATACAAACTAAAGGGACTGTCTTCTTCCACATCCTGCAGCATGTCACACACCTCCAGACACCGTGAGATTATGTTTCCACCATGATGGTGACATACTGGGGCTACAGATTATGCTGTCACTAACCATCATGGTTACCATCACCATTCAGAGAACTGTGCTTGTGAGGCTTGGCTCTGTCCTATGTACTCAGAACAATCTGGGCTTGGTAACCTCTAACGTAGTTTTAAAGAACAAGATATGTTTGCTGCAAGGACACCAGGGTAAATAAATACTCTCATTAAGAGTGAAACAAGATGTTTTAAACGGAGAAAAAAAAAGAGCTGTCTAGTCCACAGAATTTTTAAAATTATTATTATTGATTTTCAGAAAATAAAATGAACTTGTTGGTTTGTAAACTTTTGCTCTATTTGGTTGCCACTCCAATTGGAACAGTAAAAATTTGAATTGTGTCATCTTCTAGGAAAAAGAGAAATCAATCCCATTTCCCATTGCAAATACAATCACTAAAGTGCTGGAAAAAAATCTCATTCTTTTAAAACAGTGCAGTGCTTTCATCTGTATGATTCTTACATGATTTTAGCAGTTCAAAGGGTGCTTGCTCTGGTGTTGTTGTTTTGACAACAGATTGAAGAAAAGTTTGAAGGAATGCATCTGCTTGAGCCTCACAAGGCTGAATTGGAAGTTGTCTCTACATTTTGAATGAAGTCTTTGAAGGAGGTAAAAAGCAATGTGAGTTCAGTCCTGCCTGCAATTATACTGCTGATAAGATGTTAATGAAGAGAAGCACTGAACAGAGTCTGCAAACTAGTTATAATCAGGTCTTGTTGTAATTAAAATTGTCAACAAATTGACAAAGACTCTTAGTGACTTGTACTAAAAGTGCTAGGAAACTGGAGCTGGGAGCATCTGTGCACACACTAAGGCCATTAGATGAAGCATTGCCTTGTTTCAGGACGACCTTCTCCTTAGGAAATTTCCCATATACAGGGTCAAGTTAAAGGTCTTGTTAGCCTAAAGCATTAAGTCTACCTCAGGCCAACCACATTTGTTTTGTGAAAGTGTATAGGAAGCCAGGCAAGCACAGAGTGATGCTTTGCCTCTTTGCTTCCCCTGACAATACAGTTTCAGGATTCACCAACTGAGAGTTTCTGCAGGTGTCAAGCTTCTAAAACTTCTGGATACTTTATCTACAAAACAACTGAACTTTCTCTGGGCTGAAATACCTGCACTCACGTTTGTATACTTACCTAAGCACCTTCATATCTCAATCTACCCAGGCAAAGCTTGTTCTGTACAACTCCCTTTAGCAAACACAAGACCTGATGTATAACATCAACATTATGTGTGTATTAGATAAAAATTACATTCATGCAATGATAGCAGAAGGGATCTCCAAGTCTTTTAGAGGCTCTGCAAAATAGAGTAATTCCATAAAAAAATCTGTGGTGATTTATTTGCAGTGAAGGTTCAACCCAAGGAAACCATGGAATGGAATTAGTACATTTCACAAGAAATTGGACTGGGTTTGGTTAGTATGCAAGGCCAGACTATGGCTGACTACAGAGGAAATTTGGTTGCCTGGCTGCAGTTCTTCTGAACCAGGTCATCTACCCTTAGTATAATGTTATATTTTTTTCCTTCTGACGTTACATCAAAAGTTCATGGAAAATCATTAGCTGCAGTTTCACAACCTTCAAAACGTATCAGCCCTTTTATTCCACTGTAGAGGAAAACACACTGTGTAACTCTTAGCCTTTCATCTTCAAGTATTTGCCACTTAAAAACAGGTTTGAAAGCAACTTAAAGGTATAACACATCATATATTTATAAGCCAGGGGAACAAATCAAACAGCCTAGGCTTGAGGAAAGGCTGGAAATAGCCCACACCTATTGCTATAGATAGATACTTTTGCATATGGTGCATAACCTCTGAGTCAAAAAGATTCTAGCACGAGGTGTGAAATAACTCCTTGCTTTTGAATAGGATAAATGCAATGTGATGTGATTAAAAGGATGATTGTTATATTGTATGTCCCGAAACATTAATAAGCTGGCATTACAAATGCTCCCTGGTAACTGGTTTTGACATCAGCATTATTAAATGTTAATCAAGGAAGAGGAATCACTAGGTAAACATTAAGCAACAGTGATCACGGAGTGTTAGTAAACACAGGAAGGAGCAATGTATTCTCCAACATGGCTAGAGAGAGAATCGGCACCCTATTCCTTTATTATTTTTACTGCTTCTCTGCCTCTCTGACTGGCCTGCATCACTGGGCAGTCTGGGAGCTTTCTTCTAATTTTGGTTGGGGGAAGTGTAAGAGAGAATTTTCTGCTAAGTTTTGCTTTGTTTTAGAGCAAAATAAAAACATTACTAGTAAGATTTGTGAGGCTTAGAAGTTTGTGATTATTTCTTGTAAAATTGTTAACAGCTTCTTTAAAGGCATTGCATATTAGCCCTGCTACAAGTAAAGAATGGAGAGTGATGGAAGAATGTTCTGAATGAGAATGTTTTCCTATTTTTTCATGTTATCATTTGTGAAACTCAAACTGAACTTGAAATAAGGATTTTCAAAGTCTGAGTTCAGAAAACTCTCTGTGTTATTTGAAAAAAAAAAAAAAAAAAAAAAAGTAGTTTCAATCCACCTAGCAAAAATGTATTATATTTCTTCAGGATTAAAAGTAGGCAAGTCAAAAAAAAAAAAATCAAACAAAAAAAGCACACCAAAACACCCAATCAAAAAAAAAAAAAAAAAAAAAAGGGATGGTTCCTCCTGAAGAGAGACTGCAGGGTGAGTTTACAGCAGAGTTCTGCTTTCCCCTGTGCTGGTGGGGGCTTAAACATTTTGCTGCCTTTGAGAGAACAGCTACACAGTTCCTCTGACATACGCTGATTGAACATTTCTGTCAGGCTGGATTCACCTGAGAGGTGTTGCAGTCCTGCTCTACTTCCTCCTCCTTTCTACACCACTGATGTGTCCCTCAGCCTGAGGGTCTTTATGTCAGCTGGGGATCCTTCCCTGGTGGGGAAATCCTTAGTGGCCAGTTTAAAGCATCTGGAGATATAATTTACAACACTAAAGCAGATGCAAAGAGGGAGTTAACCAAGACTGTCGTAAATTTTGCTTGGAAAACTTGTTTGATTGGACTTCAGGGACAGAGCAAATGTGACAAGGAATGGACATCCTTCCAAACATAAAGTGTGTTTTTCATGCTGTTTCTTTTTTAGATGCTTTTTGATAATGAAATTAGAGTCCCTCCTTTATCAGTGGTGGGATATTTTGTGCATGTTTTTCAAAGACTGTCAGTAGGTGTCAAGACCCACAGGACAAGTGCATTTTAACGACACTCCATCAGACATAAATACAAAGGTGCATATTTCTGTTGACACTTTTCCCTATGCTCTGAGCTGCACAGCTTACAGTGTCACAGTGACACGAGCGCTGAGTGGTCACCAAATTCTCCCTGACAAAGGCTTGATAATATACAGCCAAGAAAAGCAAAAATAGTTATTTTGTATTTCAGAGTACATAACTGCATGATGTCATCCCATTCATTTTAGGATATGTAATCTGAACATATTACAGCAGAGGGGAAGTTAAGCCTTCCATGTGCCATTCCCACTTCATTTTTCAGTGCTGTCTATTCTTTGCAGCCAGACACTTGGAGTTTGTCTCTGTCTCTTATTTAAAGCAACTGACTCAGGTTCTGTACCTGAGTCCTATGGGGCTACACTCCAGGTAAGGACCATATCCATGCTTAGGCACAAGGGAAAAGTTATCTTGATGCAGTCAATGCCACGAACACAAGGAATTGATGACTTGGCATTGAAGTGCCGAGTCATCCATCATAAAGAATCAATCTTCACTCCCTGAGGAACTGGCCCCAGGCAAACATAATTCTCTCTCACTGCCACAGACCTGATAGCTCTTATCCCATTTGTAGGGAGTGTATTTGTTCTTATTTGAACATTGATTCACTTGGCATTCAGGAGCATTTTCCAGATTCCCAGAAAATGTCACCTAATTCATCCTCTCTAAAGGGGTGTTGATGCTTGTATATTAGAGTATCCTAATACTTGTTTTCCCAGTAGTATATTACACTTTAAGAGCTGAATGGAAAACAAGGTCCTGTTGGTTCCTGTATTGCCTTTTGTGCATGTGATTTGAAAAAGGGGAATAGTAGACACACAAGGAGGGCTGTTAAAAGCTTTTGAGTGCTTTTAACTCAGTCAGACTTTTTGTGTCTGTCAGCAGGTAGGTTAATCAGTAAGCATTATTATTTTTATTCCAACAACAACCAAAAGGCATCTTTCTGGACTATGACACCATTGGAGCCAAGACTTGTACTAACCATAGAAGGAAGACTTGGCTCTATCTGCTTAAAGCTTATACTCTAACTTTTGGACTCAATATTTTCTTTTTCCTTGACTAAAATTTTCAGAAGAACACCAAGGTAAGTAAACTCACTGAATTCCAGGAATTTGGAGTGCTGATTCAGGAGCGTAGTTGTCGTATTTGTTGGACAAGGGAAAAAATTATAATTTTTTTGGCCTTAAATTATTCTTAGTCTTACACAGGGAGTCAGAATAGCCAGCTCCCAAGTACCAGAATATGCTATGAGCTAATTATATGTGAAAGAGACAAGTGCATTTACAGTGCTCTCTTCTGCGTGCTTTCTTAGTGTAATTTGGGACCTCTTGAAAGCTGATATTTGGAGCTTAGAAATGCTCCAATAATTAGGATTCTGCATCAGATTCTTCTCGTTAGAAGCAGAGCTGATACTCAAAACCTTCTAGGGAGAGCACTTTTCCAGAAAATGGATGATCTTTTTCGGTGTTCCTGCCATGCCGTGGAGAGTAGGGACTCGCACCTCCCTTCACCACAAAAACCAGTCTCAGTCACCAGTGCATGCAGTACTTCAAGAGGTTACATCTCTCTCCTCAAATGTGGCTTTCCACTTGGCCTGAACTGATCTAACACTGTGCTACAGGCTAAAAGGGCTATCTCAACCATCCCCTGCTCCTGACTAAGATCTCCTGCTGCTACCTTACGTGAATTCCAGAAATCATACAACCGTGGAGTGAGACGATGCAGTTCACTGCTCTGGCTGAAAATGAATTCAGCAAAAAAAACCCCAACAAGCCCTAAATGTTTGGTTTTCAGTCAGAGAAGCAAACTGATGAGACTCACCTTGTAGTCACCAATGTGCTAAATTTGACATGAGGTCAGGAATGGGGATGGAGGGGAAAGACAGATGACTTCTTTCAGGCACAGCCTGTGTTAGATCATGAAGCGACAGCGCCCACAGATGAGCTGCTGTGTAACCGAGGCTGACAAAGTCATGTGTTTTGCAGTGGGTTGTGTAAGAGGATGTGGGAGGGATGAGAGGACTTGACAACTTCAAACACTGCTGGAAGTACAAAGCAATGTGAAGTTTTTTTAGACAGTTTTCCAAACTGTTTTTTCCTCCACTGTCTGGATGTCTAACCCTCATCCTCATTGATTACCTTTCTTACATTTTCCACAAAGCAGAAAATCTTTTTATTTTCTTCTTTTTTTTTTTTTTTAACTTTTAAAAGAATGATGGGGAATAAGTCAAATTAATAAGAATCAGATTGAACATTCAAGCACTGGAAAAAAAACACAAAACATTCCATTGCTGTCATTTCTGAGGGTAAGACACACTGAAATGGAGCAAGAATCTCTTTTATTTTTAGGGGAAGGGGAAGAATTAAAGAGATGTTATTCACTCAAGATGAAATTTATCTAAGACGTTTAAAGGCAGCAACCATCAACTTAACCTTCAAAATTTAGCTTAATTGGGACTTTCATGCTACGGAAAAATTGTCTGGGCTGTTTATATAAGCCTCAATTTCCCTTCTCACCGATAAACTGGGGTAATAATGGTGAATTTGCACCATGTTACTCTGGCATTAAATTCCTGGACCACAGGAAACTTGACCATCACATCTACTTTCCTAGAAGACTTTTTGTTCCAACTGCTTTGCTGATCTGGAATAAATAATTAGCAGTTTCAGAATTTAATGAAAAAATCTGTTTTATCTTTACAGACACAAGAGTTTCAAAATACATTTATATAAAGTTTGGGTAAGACTCTAAACCAAACCTTCAAACCATCCAAGTTTTGTCCATTCTAAGCTTTAATGCTTGGGAAAGTGACCAATGAGGCATAAAGCAAATCTTATTGCTTCATCAGATGGTGAGTGCAATTTATGATCTACTGACAAACCCAGCAGAGAATGCTGAAATATTGTGGTCACGCCTAATAAAATAGCAGGTACAGTCTGCAGATAGGGGCAAAGACTAATCTCAGCTTCATGCACTAATCTTTGCTGAAGCCAGTGGGAGTAACCTTGGCC
This sequence comes from Pterocles gutturalis, assembly GCF_000699245.1. Lineage (NCBI taxonomy): Eukaryota > Metazoa > Chordata > Aves > Pterocliformes > Pteroclidae > Pterocles > Pterocles gutturalis. The sequence continues at coordinate 28,466 of NW_010118090.1, forward strand.
TCAGTTCAACAAAATATTTAAGCACATGCTTAAGTCCAGAACTGTTGTTGAAGTTTTTCCATTTAGCTGAACTAAGTTTTGAATAGAAATTTTGTCCCTCAGAACTGGGACAATGATGATAGGCAAGTGACCAGGAGGTTCTGCTGACTGAAGAAGTGCACATCAGTCCTGTAAAAAGTGGTTTAATTAGCCAGTAGGTTGCCAGGAGATCCAGACAGACATTTGCAGTCCTTGCAAGAACAGAGATGCAGAGTCTTGCTGAGACAATGAGGGACCTGCTTGCATGATGAATCCGTGATTATCTTTCTCTCCACACATTTCTGCTTGTCCTTCTCACCTAGCTTAGGAGAGCTCTTCTCAGAGAGAATTTCAAGGGCTGCTTTATTTGTTAGGAGACAAAGAGGCACTAATAAATTCCTCTGTGTGAGGTATTTAATTACATAATAATGTGTACACTAATCAAGGTAAATGTGTTTGTGAAAACACCTTGATATGGGAACAGTTAATCACCCAAGGCATTGCTTCTTAACACACCTTGGAAGTTAACTTAATTAAATTAATTAGAACAATGAAAAAAATGAACTGTTTATTGGTCTACAATGGCCCGAAGCGAGCACTTTTTCCACCAATGCTAGGAAATCTCCTAGACTGCAAGTCTTTTTTTCTTTTTTTTTTTTCTTTTTTTTTTTTTCCCCTGAGCCTCCAGTTCTTGCACTTATGGCAACTTGTGAGGAGCCTAAAACTGATGACATTTTCCTCTACAACCTTAACAACTGAACTCTTTGTCTTCAGGAACCAGGTGATTCATACCCAGAAGTACTCTACCTGCAGCTAAGACCCAGAAAACGAACTCATCCGTGAGCTGATCTGTGCAGCTATGTGCTAGTTAGAAAAGAACAGTTAATACTCAGGAGATATGCTTGTTCACAATCAAAAGCCAACAGAGACATGTGGAAAGACATTTTATTATCTCTAGTAAGCTTTGCATTGGATCTCATTATCCATTATCACTTTCTGCCTCTAAATATTGCATCCAGTACAGCCATTTACTATCCTGTTTTCCTGGTGGATCTATCTGACAAATATCATTACATTTTCCCCTGTGGCTTCAGCAAGTTCTTGGTGACCACAGCTTTGACAGACACACACCTGGTTTATAGGAATACGGTTGTGTGTTTGGTCACATATGAAGCTGCTGTTAGCTGTATGTGGACACGAGGGGTGACTTATGCTGCAGATTCATATACAATTTAAGATGCTGTCAGGACAACACTGATGTGGAAAAAAGCAGACACACTCTTCTAAGGCTTTCTTTCCTGCTCCCTTATCTTCCCCTCTTTAGCTCTGGAGGAAAAAAAATCTTATAGAGCTATGTAGAGATAGATCTTCTAGATCAAATGTGTGTATTTTGCTTACTTACTTTGAACCAAAAAAACTCCTTGACTTGATTCACAGTGTGGCCACACAAAGGTTTATTTTAGCACAGGATGGAGAGGATATGCTACAGGAGGTGAAGGAGGGCCTGGGTGAATATGTGATGGGTCTTTTTTTTGAAAGCAGTAGGTTTTGCTGACTTAAATAATACATTAAATTAATGCTGTAGCAAGTCACGATGAGAGATGTAAGCAAAAGGGCTGGAAGTCTGGCAGATGAATGGTTGTTTGTAACTTTTGCCATGTACTGCCCTTTTGGAAGTGACCTAGATCACTCTCCCTGGGACATGCAGGGGAGGCTGGTCAGGAACAGTGAGGCCCATGGGTGTCTCAGGACCCTGACACTGACTTGTCATTTGCTCTCAGATGAAGGAGGGGAGAAAGGGCTTCGTTACTGACACCAGTCTGAGATGGAGATTAGTCTTTCAAACAAGACAATACTCCTTCTTTCTTCATCATGCTCTTCAGTTTGTGCTTACAAAAGGGAAGATGTAGTTTCTGACTGGACTAGTTTTAAAGAGACACTTATCACCAGTGCTCAAGGAATAATACCCACGGACTAGGACCGCCTTGTTCTAGACATTTTGCAAACATTGAACAAAATGATGGGCTTTGCTCCAAACTGGTACTCTAGAATAAGTTAAGATGCTTCATAAACTTGGGACTGGCTCCTGTGTTTGCTAGTTTTGAAGAGCAGAACATAACTGTGCACTCAAAGGTCTGGCTTGGCTATCATTCAAAGCCGATTGCACTTCTTGATAGAACACAAATGACAGCTTCCAATCCTCCGTAAAAAAATCTGTCTTTTGTAGTTCCCAAGAGATTAGTAGCTGGTGCAAATGTCCATTTAGAGCAAAAACAGCATTCTCCCCTAAACTGATTTCTTCATGTTGTGCATCCTAGGAACTTGTGCAGATACACAACTGGATTAGGAAAGAGAGTCATAGTGTCAGTGTGGCTTTGCATCTCAAACCCACTTGTCCTGCTGCTCAGCTTTGCAGTTAGAATGCAGGTCTGTGTTCACACAGCCAGATTAGTCCCAGCATATGAAAAGAAGCAAAAAGAAAGCATTCCTTGCACTTGTTCTCTTTTTTTTTCTTCTTCCTCTTTATGTATGTTTTGTTATCTTAGAATATTTTTTGTTAGTTTGTGTACCTGTGCAAATATGTTCATAATTTTCTTGGGACTCTTTCATCAGAACCTATTATCCCAAACCAGTTGTTGCTATGTAACGAAGCTGTGCTGCTGTTTCGACATTTTTTTTTCTTTATCTCTAGTCTTCTTTCAATTCTTAATTCTCTCTCTTTCTTCCAGACCTTTATCTCTTCCTTCCTCTCACCTGAAGAAGTCCAAAAGGCATACACCACATACACACATGCACACGCGCACACACACACATGCACACACAAAGACAAAGAAACACTGGGGGGAAGAATGCCTTTCTGTTCCTCCCATACTGTTTGGTAACTTATTTATTTTCAAGGTCTCTCCTGGAGCTGAGAAATAACACACGACAAGGCATGTGTTATGCTGAGATAACACATACCATGGGGGAAGTGCGAAACACAAGGCAAAAAGGAGAGCCTTCAGTGACCTAAGATGAGAGTTATCTTGTGGTGACACACACCTAGATGTGTCCCATTATAGCTCTGAAGGATAGGGATGGAGGAAGTGAAAGTAAAAGGAATCCTAGAACTTAGATTCCTTTTATTGTTATGTATTTTTAAGTTAGTCTGCAGCATGTCCTATTGTCATTAAAAGAAGAGTAGGATTGCAGCCAATAATCTTGTGGGAAGTCCATTGTAATCCAAAACAATACATGCAGAGATGATAGAGCCAGAAGGGACACTCACATTTACTCTTACTGTGGGCAGTTCCATACCACAATTTATTAAATGTCACTCAGTTACTCAGCACTGAGTCTGAAGACATCAAAACAAGGGGAATCTATTACTTACTTGGGTAATTTGTTCCAATAGTTTATGACCCTTACTGTTAAGAAGTTGTGCCTTCCTACAAATTTGATTGTCTGCCACTTTGAATGTGTCCAATCACTTGTGTTTGTTCTGTCATATTGCATTAAATTAAACTTACCTTGTCCTGCCTATGTTGTAATCAAGTCCCTTCCTGGCTTTCATTTCAGAACATTAAGTGAATTGATTTCTTTTAATCCTTCATTAAGAACATTTTTGAAACCTTATGATAATTTTAAAGACTTTTTTATCCATTGTTTTGTGTCAACCTCTTCATTTCTCAGGACTGCCATGACTCTAATCTCATCAGTACCATTTACAATTCCCAATCCCTACTCTTCATTCCACAGTTTCGACACGGAATTAAAGTTTATATAAGCATATTACATACACGCTAAAAAAAATCAACATGGGAACCCATGATGAGTTTCTGGTTTTCAAAAGTTTTCAGGATCTTCTTTCTAAAGATGGTAAAAAGGGTTTGGACCTTCCTTTTCAATGTATGACCTTGGCATGTGTTGCAATGGAACTTATTTTTATATGGCTGCCATTTTTTTGAGACAGCCAGATGATTTCCCTGTCCCCATCACTACCTACCTGTCTGTCAATCTCTATGCCATCTGAAGATTCTACCTGTAGCAATTTCTTATTTACTTCCAGATCATTGATTAAAATATTGAACAATGCTGCACCAATTACCAAGCCACATTAGAAACAGCTCCCTCCTAAATCCTAGGATCATACAACATTAAGTACTGCGTTTTGAGATCTGACAGCTAGACAGTTCTTAATCCATTCAGCATATGGTTTATTCATCTTGTACAGTGATAATTTTTAAATTAGACTGTTTTTCAGTACTAAGTTTGATGTATTCAAACATATTTAAAAAAATAATCAGATTAAAGGACTCTTACAATTTATTGGCCCTTTCAGCCATCCAGAAAACAAGTGGTTTTTCTTTCTAAAACATCAAAATTTTGAAGTCAATGGAACTTGTTAGAGATTTTGGAAGGTAGGCTGAGTCAAGAAAAAGGTTGCTGTGGTCCTTCCTTTGGTACATGAACAAATCTGATACACGTATAAAATCTAAGTGTGATCTTAAAACCAACTATTTTCTGTGACCTCGGTGAAATGAATTCAGTATTTGTTGTAGCAAATTGTGCTCAATACCCAGTAGAACAAAATCCTTAGATTAATAGAGTTTAAGGCCGGAAGGGAACATTATGATTATATGTTCTGACCTCTTGCATAGTGCCTGTCGTGGAATTTTAGTCAGTAATTCTTGCCTTGGGCTCAATATCTTGTGATGCATAACAGCCTGTTACTACAGCAAGTGTTGGACTTCTTTAGTGCTGCCTACATGAGAGTCAACTGTTTTCAGTATCAGTTTGGAGGCAACTTGAGGGCGGTTATGGAAATGTCTGTAATATAACATACTTCAGCATTTCTTTTTTAAGGGAAGGTAGAGATACATATATATATATATAGATTACATAGAATCATAGAATCATGGAATCATAGAACAGCCTAAGTTGGAAGGGATCTCTAAAGATCATCTGCTTCCACCTTTTGTGGGAAAGGGAGCCTTGAGAAGTTTATGTAACATCCTGTCCAACTGTATCTTGAAAAACTCCTGATGGGGACTCTACCATGTCTCTGTGGAGGTTGTTCTAGTGCTCTCACCGTAAAAAATTTATTTCTTATATCAAGATGAAGCTACTCCTAGTGCAACTTGTTCCCATTATCCCTTATCTTCTCCATGTGACTCCTTGTGAAGAGAGAGCCTCTGACCTCTTTGTAGCTATCTGTTGAGTACAGGAACACAGTGATGTGGTCTGCCCCTGAACCTTCCCTCTCCAGGGTGAAAAGACCTAACTCTTTCAGTCTTTCCTCCTGGGAAGCTTCTCCAGTCCTTTTGATCATCTTTGTGGCCCTCCTTTGGACCCTCTCCAGTCTGTTGTTATCTTTTTTAAACTGTGGGGACCAGAACTGGAACAGGTACAGCCTTACAATTGATGAGTAGAGTAGGATGACCACATATCTATCTCTGCTGGTAATGGACCTGCAGATGCAGCCCAGGAGTCAATTTGTCTTTTTTGCTGGAGAGGCACACTGCTGACTCATGTTCAGCTTGTTGTCCACCAGGATCCCCAGATCCCTTTCAGCAAGCTTGCTCCGCAGCCACAAAGACCCTAGCCTGTACTGGGCTCTTTGGTTATGTTGTCCCAGCACATTTCCATTGTTTAAGTCCTACATTTATCTTAAATTTATTTTTTTATCTTCTACATTACAGTTCCTGTCTTCTGGAGACACAGCATGTTCCATGCTCTAGCTGACTGAAAAGCCTGAGGACTTGATATGGTTCAGGCTATGTCTAACTTGAAAATTTAGTTTGGATCAGAAGTGTATTTCTGAAGTGACCTTCTGGATCTTTCTCAATTATTGCACTTCAGTTCACATCACAGAGTGAGTTTGGAGTGTGTGAAAGGGATCCTTTTTGGACAAAACTGATCCCAGTGATGAACTTTAATAGAACAGCTATGTGCTTCTGTAGCTTGTGTTTACAGGGCCAGCCTAAGCCTAGTTTGAATTAAAAAAAAAAACAAAAAAACCACCATGGAGGGTGTATAGTGTAGATACTGAGCCCTCAACAGCAATTGATTCTGCATATCTGCTTAAGTTGGATCACCCTGCTTGCTCATGTAAATGCATCCTCAGATATCTCCACATCACCCCACCCTGTTCAATGAATGGCTCTGAGGCTCAGCACACTGCTTTGCAAACAGTGGGAGCCAGCCCCAATCCAGAAGAACTCCTTTAGCATTATCTATAAGCCAATGGGCCCTGTTGGTCTCAACTTGCACTGGGAGTAGCCTGCTTTGAAGTCAGCTGCAGGGCGTGGTTTATCTACATTTTGAATAATTATCTCACCAATAAATAAAAGCTATTTTTTTTGCTGTGGTACCTTTCTATCCTCAGATGATATATAGTTTCAGACAACAGCTCTTCAATGTCATCACCTTTGCTGTGCCACAGACAGGAAGCTGTATACTTCCATTTCTCTTATGCATGAAGACACACATCTAGAGGGTGTGAAGTTGTTCTTCAAGATTAAAACCTGATGGTACTGACTAGCAGTGTCCTGGGGTACTCAGAAACTTGTTTCTGATACTTGCTTTTTACATTAAAAAGAGAAAGACGAAAGGTTAGGGGTCTTAGAAGTCTAGAAAAGAATGAGATTTTCAGTCTCATAGTGTCTTAAAGCCATGATTTCAGTGGTTAGTGGGTGGCCCATATCAAGTTTGTTTCCTGACTCTCTGTTTCTTAGGATGTTGGGGTATGCATCCAAGCTGACATCCTGGTTAACAGTCCCAACAGTTCATCTCCAGATTATCTGGGCATGTATACTGAACAAACTACATACGCTAGAGGTTAGGAAGACATAGGTGGAAATTTTGATGTTGTGAGAAATGTGCTTTGTGAGCCAGCCAAGACTTTGAGCATTCAGTGGGACTGATGTACCTTGTGTAACACATAGATAACTGCCAGCAATTTTTCTGAGTGCCCTTTCCTCAAGGACAGTGGACTTCTTATTACTTCAAAGAGAAAAACTTAGGTCTCATGTACTCTCCTGTTTTAGTTCTTCACTTGAGTCTCAGGGTGTTGGTCAAGATGGCAGCCTTTGCAAATATGAACAAAGGAAAAACACAGTAGGGATGTAATGAAGCAAATTCTTTGGCCTCAGTAACAGATTTTTATACCAGTCCTTCTAAGGGACCATGAATAACGTGCACAACGTTAACCTGTATTCCCAGGAACCTAATACTTTTAAATTCTTTTGAAGCTACTGGAAACAAAACATGGTAAGGGGTTGTCACTCTGTTCACTAATAGTACCATATCCATTATTATCTTTAAATGTCCCTTTTAGAACTTTGCTGATCCCATTGAATATTCCGGGTAGCTGAGTTTTCAAAACATATTCATTCCCAGTAGAGCTCTATGCTCTGTTGATTGGCTGCCTCCTTTCCTGATCACGCTGTGAACTTTAGTGGGTGAAATTTTATACATAATCATGCTGCATTCTTTGCTGATTGAGCCGCCTATTATCACTGTTTATATAGCTATTACATTCTGCATTTGCCAGTCCAGTTTCAAGCTTGTTTTTCCCCCAATATATTATGCAAAATAAACTGAACAGGAATTACAGTATTTCCAACCTGCTGTGTCTTCAGAATCTAAGATAGCAAAATGCTTAGGTTTTCTTTCAAATAGTGGGATAAATGCTTCTTCAAAGACTGAAGCTGCTGGTTATGGAAAGCTTGTGCCACTTACTATATGCAAAATAGGGAGATTTACAAAGAAACTGATTGCATCTTTATTTGCTTTATCAAAGAATCTAAAACCATAGCTGAAACTATAGAAAATGCACTTTAGTGGTCTTAAAACAAATGATATCCCCAACAGATTTGTCGACAGCTTAACACATAAGCCCGGGCTGCTGAAGCAAAAAGCATCTGGAATTTCTACTGCTAGAATATGCACCTTAATAAGGAAAAGATTCAAAAGTTCAATGCCTGAATTGTACAGCTTGGTCAGCGGAGTTTTGCAGCTGAAAAAGCGTTGTCTGTGCAGCTGGCTTTGCCAAAAATAAATAAATAAGGGGAATGAATAAACTGGCGCTGAAAAATATGAATCTTCCCTAATAATAAAATATGCAAAAATGATAGTAAACTCTCTCCATTTATTAAATTAAATTATGCGTCTCAATCAGCAAAGTGTGCAACAACTGCACTCAAGAAGGGCGTCACTAAATCAGGGGAAGATACAGCCCAATCAGGAAAATTTAACTGCTCAATCATTAAATTAGCCACCACTACCAGAAGAAAGGTAAATAAAAAAGGATATAAACTGTGCAGGCTCATCTTTGCAGGCTACAGCAGTGAGAGGCAGAAAGACACCATTGGATAATAAATAGGTCAGCCTCTCGGGGGACCGGACCTTTAGGTGATGTAAATGATTTTTGCTTTAATGAAGTCACTGGAGCTGTATCTATTCTTCTAAAGTAAATACCTGGTACAACAATTGTGTTGTGACTCTTTCTTTATAGAATGTTAGTTCCTTTGTACGCCAATGATCACTGCTACTGCTACCTACCCCCATCGGGACCCTACTGTCATTGGCATTGTAAAGCTGAGCAAGGAATTGAAATATAGTTCTTACTTGGGCAGTAGTGCTCTTTTGTTTGTTTCCCTAAATAATTTTCTGTTAAAAGAAAAAATAATAAAAAGTGTTGGACGTACAAAATTAATCATAAAAGTCTTCCACCAGTGCGATGCAAAAGATCAGGCTTCGTGCTCAAATGTTTTCTGCCAGCCTTGAAACATGTAAGTCTTCAGGGAAGTTCAGTGTAGGTGTTACAAATGGCTATGGGGAGCTAAATGGTATAAGGGGAAATAACTAAATATAGAGAAAAAGGCAGTGACTCTGAGTCACTGGTGATTCCTGCAAATGAAAATAAAGTCTGATATTGATTTCAATGGGAGAAGGCACAGTCCAGGCAGGCCTTGATGATAATTTTTTAGCCTCTCTAATCAGACCACCTGTTGTAGGATGGTGTGTCTGGATGGTGATTAGACTGTCCTTGGATTTTGCAATGAAGAGAAAATAACAAAAATAGATAAGATGATATCGGGCCTTGTACAGCAGGAAAGGCTTACGGGAAGTATTATCAACAAATACATCAACCTTTACCTCTAATTTCTAAGATAGATCTGACCCTTAAATGATGGCTGCAAAATTAATATGACCCTGCACTGTAAGAGGTAGCCACTGCCCTGGAGAGTTTCCACTCTACTAGATAGATCAGATGAAAGGATGAGAAGGTGCAAAGGGATTATGTGGCCAAATTGAGGAACAATTGGAACCCAGTATCATATCCACTGAATCACACCGTCCTTACGTGATAGTAAACTTTTGTAGACCTGTAATGCAGGACTCATTAGATTGCCTTCCACTAACCTCTGTAAATTGTTAACTGTCAGTTGTCACTGGTTGACATCCTGCCCGTTTGCAAGGATTGGGAGTCTGGATATTTACCCAGGGCCTTTGGTGGGTGCATATGTGTTTTGCTAGCCTGTGTCAACATGTCATTGCTATTATCTTTACCTGTATCAAGTAGGCTAAAGGCAATCTGTTCTGAAACCATGTCTCCGTTTTGCTGGGTAGACATATGCTTAGTCAAATCCTTCAGGAAAGCTGCCACTAATACAGTTTATGGAGGAGCTGAAGCTACCGAGCATTACAGGTGTTTATTTAACCTTGGCATACAGGGGAAAACTATAACGATTTGCTTTGTACCTGAAGCCCCAGAGAGGATTATACTGCCCATCTACTGTCTGTATGTGAGGTGTATGAGCAAGGCAACTTAAAAGCCACAGCCAATTTCTGTGCTGCATCAGGATCAAATATTTCCATTAAAATACTAACTTTTAAACATTAACATTAGTCTGAAATAATTATAAAATAATGCTCCCTGTGGCCATTATATCCTTAAGCAAGATGAGGTAATTTCTGCTGTTAGTGTTCTCAGCACTATTTTTCCAGCTTTCTTCTTTAAGAATTCTTTTCAATAAATTCAGTGCTCTTGAAAACCAGATACTAATTAAAACAGCCCAAGAATGTAGGTGCTAGAGAACACTAAAGCACAGACACACATGAAAATGTGCACACACAGGTACTCATGCATATATACACTCAAAATAAATGTCGGTATACACACAAGCATGCAGAAGCTCTCCTGCGGCTTTGTATTCTTGATGGTTTCTTTGAGTGTGATATTTAACATATCACGGGACACTAAGGGAAACGCATGAACAGTCTAAATTCATTTGCTGCAAACTGACAATTGTCTGAAGGAGCAATAGTTTCAGGACCTGACAAAGACGTTATTCACAGGAGTTTAACAAGGCTCTGAGAGATAAAATGTCTTTTCATCTTCTGTGTGTTTCCTGTGGTATATCACCCTTCTGCTCCCACTAGAGTCGATAGGAGGTGAAATATCCAACACTTCTGGGACAGGGCTGGGTGCCTTGGAGACACTGATTCACCAAACACGCAGGCATGTGCTTCAGAGCCACAGACTTCAATAAGAACTGCCCACTTGTTCTCAGATCTTATTGAAGCCAATGGCTCTGAAGCACATGCCTGCATGCTCTGTGAAGAAAAAACTGAGGAGCTATCATGTTGCGAGGCTGCTTTGGGTACAAGCAGACAGACCCCTTACACTGTCTTAAAAATCCCACAAAACATAGATACGCACATTTCACCATTTTGCCTTGCCTTGGGAATCAAGGCATCAGGAAAAAAAAACCAAAAAACAAAAAACAAAAAACAAAACAAAACAGCTTCTCTGTAACATTGAGTAAGGGATGGAAAGGTAAAATACATATGATATGACACAGGTTTACCTGAAATTATTCCTCAAGGAGCATTTGGCCTTTACTTCATCATGCAACCTTTTGTTATAACAAGAATTAGAAATTTGTGCATTCATTCATTTACCTACAGGGAGGTATGATTATTTAATTTCTGAAGTGTCACACTAGGGACATAGAGGATTTGTGAGGATTTACCCATTTTCTAGATTCAATAGGAGGGCAATTTATAAGTACATTTGGGGGGGGGGAGTACTTCAAAAATGTAAAAAGTTTCCTTAAGCAGAAACTTACCCCAGCTGTTCATTTCATTTTATACCTTGAAGAAAGGAAGCTGCTGCTGACAGCTGTTCAGGGCAGCTGGTGTCTTCTTTGAGGGTGTTAGTTGCGAGTGGACAATCACACAAGTTCATGTATTCGGCAGAGTTTGTAAATACTTCTCAAGCTGGGTCTCAGCATTGGAAACATCTCCAGAGTTTTATAGCTCACAGTGACTGAGTCCTTTGCAACCATTAATGAATCAAATAACCTCATCAGAACACCACCAGTGCCAGGAGAGAGGGTGTGATTAATTTCACAACATGTAGTTGTTTATACATGAGGTGGTCAGTTCAGGACTTCCTTGGAGTCAATGGACAGAAAGAAACATATTTAGACCATGTAGATATATAAAATGGTGTGGTAGAATTCTGCTTTTTATAAAAATTGATTTCTTTAAAACAACACAAAAAAAAACCCCAAGCAATGACAGTCACTTTGGAAGGAAAGGGTCAGAGTTAATTTTTCAATGAAAACTCTCTGGGAGGGAGACAAATACACTGCTTCCCCTAAGCCTTCTCTCCCTCTTACCCCTCCCCTATAAACACTCCAAATCCGAAAATTTCTTATATTAAGGGAAGATTGTGACGACCATTTCGATGATCTGTGTTGCTCATCACCTGACTGATGAGTTTATATACTGATATAACAGGCACAAGCTCTGCCATTGTCTCAAGACTGTGTGTTTTTATTAGAAAATACTTCAGGCTATGTGAAAGTTTTCTCTGCATGTCACAAAAATCCACTGAATTTACTGGTATTTAAACATGTTCCTAAAGGTCAGTTTTTGGTTTCAGCATTCCTCTGAATAGGACATTCTTCTACTTCAGTATGTAAAAGTCTTGATAGCTTTTGTAATAAGTAATTTTGGCTGACCACCTAATTAGACATTAGCTTTCCGAACCCCCACAGGGGGGCTGAATTCTTGTTGCTCAGATACTTTTTGGAGTATTAACTTTTGAGTACTTATCTTTGCAACTTGGTAATATTCTTTTAGCATAATAGGTGTGTAAGTTTAATGATACCCTCAGCATTCATGTACTGCACTATTAGAAGCCCTTTTTTAAGACAGATACTGCTCTGAAGAGTAATTTGTTATTACAGTACCTCAGAAGCTGTTTCTCAGAAATACAGAGCAATTTTTAAAAGGAATAATTATTCATATTAATTCTTGTTGACCATGTCCCTTCCAGTACGAAAAAGCATAATTACTTTATTTTTTCATGTGACCTTACCTCAAACTGTCTTTAGAAAATATTACTTTTACAAAGTATGCATGCAATTTCTTTAAAATATATTGTTAAGATGTTTCTTTAATGAGAATCTGCATGCAAAATTTATACTGTATGTTACTGTCATTATACATCTAATTGGACAAGTGCACAGAAATGGAAAATGTAATTTTTCTGTAAGCTGACAAAAAGCGTGTATGTTTCCAGGTGTGAAGTATTTAACTGTATTAATCTTCAGCTCTATAATTGTATTGCTGAGCCAAACAAGTAGACTTAGTCATTGATAATTGATCTTGCAATTTAATTGTAAATCTTTCCATTTGCTCTTCCATTTTTTCTATTCCTGAATGTTGTATTTCCTTCTTAGGACTGTCCCTGTGTAAGCAGTACTTTTCGCATAAGTACTTTACTTTGGTGTATAAAGAATAACATGCAGTAGTATCATAAGCTGTTAAGGACAGAGTTTATCTCACCTACCTCTAGTTACCTAAAATTAGGTATTTGGTCTCAGCTAGATAGCTGAACTCTCTTTATGTTCAGTGGAGAGAAATGGGCACCCTCAGAGACTGATTTGTCCTGCCTGTGTCAGGCATCTGGCTTAAGTTGGGACAGATCACTGTTTGGAGTTTGTTTTTCTCTGCTGACTGCAGAGACACCCTAGGTGATTATTTCAGGCCATTCACCTTTCAGACAGCGAAGGTTAGTTAAGATGAATCTTATCTCTAATTGTGGAAACCCAGATGGCAGGGGAGAGGAAAAAAAAAAAAAAAAAAAAGAAGATGAAACAGGAGAAACAAAACAACAGCTATAATATATTTCTTGCATTTATCCGAGAAAGAGCAAGCAGACACTGTATTTAATACCAGTGCATGATGTTCTGTGTTCATCATGTTAAAGTCACAGCAAAGAAAACAGTGTTCTTCATGTGTGCGGGTGTGTGTAAAGGGACCGAGTGGTTTAACACATGCTTCTGCCTCCAAAATATAATTTGGATTAGATCCAAATTAAATTTAGTCAGGCCCAAACACCTGTTTAAGGTTGTGATGACACTGCCATATGGAGGGTCAGTTGCTGCACACATGCAGGCATGATCAGGTTTATTTGGACATTTTAAGTACTTGTAGCCCAGACACCCATCCAGGCCCCAGAGCATGTTTTTGGTGCATGAGATCCATAAGATTCACACAGCTGTGCTTCCCTGAGATGGCTAGCCTACAGCTACCCTGGATTACCTGCCCATGCTGCAGTAACATCCTGCTTTGTGGAAATGCCTGAGGGCTGCCTCATACTGCCACAAATCTCAGCAACATCGGGTGCAAAAAACTCATTTCCCAGTCCTCCAGATCACCTCTACCTCCATCCCAATGTATCACTCTACCAACACTTCCAATGTGAACTGTGTGAACTATCCATGTTCATAAAACCTGAAAAAGAAGACTAAGTACATAACAATTTACAGGCTTTGGGCTATTCCTTTGTGCTATTTTTGGTCTTTTACCAAGCACGAAGGAACAAGAGTGTGATGTCACACTCCCACCCTGGATGGCTGTGGTAGGCAATCTAGAATGATATGGAAAAAAAAAAAAAAAAAAGGAAGATCAAAGCACTTGGCCTTTGCAGAAGAAGACTGGTTTCAGCAATGTTTTTAAGAAAAATAAGATAATTAAAAAAGCCTTTTCCTCTTGGACCATAATTAAATGCAAGCACAATTATAAAACTACTTTAAAATAGTGAAAATTATTTAAAACCAGTTAATTTAGGATTTCTAAGTAATTTGCATTTCATAGACTGGAAAAAAGACCCAAAGACAACCCTAAACTGGGGTATATTTTGATTGGTATTTTTATTAAGCTCTTAAAAATACTGCATTTCAAAGAAAAAATAAGCTGTAGTGAAACATATTTACAATAGGCTAACTTCATTTTTTTTTTTGCCTTGAAAATATGGATATTGAAACAGTCAGAAAACCTTATCAATCAGCAACAGTGATTTTTTTTTTTTTATTTGAAGAAATAAAAACATTTCAAAGCAGATTTTGGACATAAGTATTCTACCTGTAAAAAACCTAGTCATTTGTAACAGCTATGAATGGACCCAAATAACTGTGTAGGGCACCTGAGACCCTGTTGTAGTTTCATCTGAATTCACATCGGCTGCTGTGTGATACTGCAATGGTGTATACTGCCAGCATTTTACCTGTACTTTCTGTGTTAATTTTAATGGTAAGCATCAATTCCTTTAAAATCAAGGGAATGATTGTCGTTCACTCTTTCTGTCTTCAGTCTTTCAAGTGGATACTTACCTGTCAGACTTTGCAATTTGGGGTTCCCTTTCACCAGAGGGTGGAAGTCCACATTGCTCTTTTTAGCTTGCTAAAGACCAGACACTTTAGGCATCACTCATAAGGCTAAATGTGAATATTTCCATCTGCGCTAGTCACATATGCCCCCTTGTAGTCAACGGACAGAAAGATAAACTCTTTGGTCACAGTCCATCTCATCCTGAAGTAACTGTCTAAAATTTCTCAGATGAGCCATACCCTAAAATTTCTTATTTTTCTACTTGATTCTAAAAGACTCTAGGGCAATTGGATCAGCGTTTCTTTATCAGTTTCAGACAACTATAATTACACTCAATGAGTCCCGCCTCTTCTGTTGCCTCAGCCACTGCACTCCAAGATGACTACTCTCTTTTCCCAGCCTGGGTTCAGCTGTGTCAATCATCAGAAATGACTGAAACTTGCTCTGTTTTGGTTGTTCATTGATAAATTAGCAGCATTGATAAATGGGCTCAGGTATGGCTTACGTTTAGAGAAACCGTAATGATTTCAACCAGTCGGTTTGGACTCAGCTTGACTCCATAGCCCTAAACCTAAAAGGCTAAGAAGAAAAGATATATTTCTATTGGGCAGTTACTGGTAAATCTGCCCCCTCATAAAACATTATATTTATTTATACTGTCTAGTAGGTCTGTATGAAAGAAATGTAACTGTATAAGCAAAACAGCCGGTGCTAAACATTTGGTGGCCACACTACAGACACTTCAAGAGTATTTGCTTGGGACTAGCAATAGCCTGAACCCACAGACTGCAGTCCCATTATCAGATATTATGCATCTGAAGAACTGGAATATATTTTCTGCTTTAATTTAATCTAAAAGGAATATAGTTTGCACACTCCAAGACTGCTATGTAATGCAAACCAAGGCATGGTAAATCAAGACAATTGGGAAATTTGCTTCAGAAGCACACTTCTGGTCCAAAGTAAAACACTGATGTAGATGCATCCACTAATAAGTGTGATTAGGGTTTATTACCATACAAGCTCTGTGCTGTTGCCTGCAGTCAAGAAGACATATTTTACAGACATAATTTAACAATGTAAAGGCCATGATCTTAATGGTGAAATGTTTTCTTACTACTTTCTCTGTCTACAGTAAAAGGTACATGTACGTAATCTAGACTATTTGTCTCTTGAAGATTTGTTGTATTTTCAGGAAACAAATCCTTTTTGTTAAGAAATCTGATTATATGTTTGAGTTATTGACCTTTTTTTTTTTTAATACTTTTTTTTTTTTTAAAAAAAGAAGATGCTCATTAAGATCTTTTGTCTACAGAACAAGTATGTTTTCCTATGCCATAGAGCAACCAAATTCTAATTGCTGGCTTCATTATACAGAAAAGTAGAAGTGTAACAATCAAGAGCCTTATTACACATACATAATTGAGTTTCATTGCAACTTATGAAAACATAAACTGTCTTAAACACACTTGCAGAAAATGTTGCATCATCAAATCAACACTTTTATTATACGAAAGTAATTGTGTTTGAAGACACCAAACATATGTTACACATACAAGAGAAAAACCACGACAAAACAGAACTCTAATATGATTCAGAAATGTTAGCAAGTCTCAGATCTTCAACAGTTCTATTTGCTTTGTTTCCTAAATTATCATGACATCAAATGAAGGTCAGTTTCACTAACACCAATTAAACATATTTCAGTCACTTTTGGACAAAGCTATATGAACAAGGTCTCATTTGATTCAGAAGACAGGATTCATTTCAAAATCTTTGAGGTAGACATCTGCAGCTGAGTTTAGTCTAACCTTATTGTCCATTTTAGAAGCTGGAGATAAGCTTTTACTGAATGTGTTTCATTTCATTCTAACCCAAATTTAAAAAAAAAAAAAAGAAAAAAAAAGAAAAAAATAATCCATTGCCTAAAATGCCTACTTCTTTCTATGCAGTCAAAGGTTGATATCTGCATTGTGTAAGTCTCACACTAGATGAGATCAATCCAACTTCTGTCAGTTTTCAACATGGTTTATTAATAGTGTTTGAACTGGGACTTACAATCCAAATCAACGGTGAAATTGCATTGCTAGACTCTCTTAGAAGAGTCATTGTGTATATTGTGAGCCATTGTCAGCTCATCTTCTAATATTCAATGTCTTCTCCTTTGGCGACTCATCGAGAGTCGATCTGTTTGTCAGCTGAGATGGTAGCCTCCAAAGACATCTTTTCCACTTCAAGTCTTGATGTAGGACATAGTCTCTGGCCATTTATCACAATATCCTGTGGCAGGCCTTGTTAACAAAGAGATGTCACTTGACTTCAAGCTTGCTGTTTGAGTTTGGACACATTTGGGGTTTCCCTTCTCGAACTCCTGAATGAAATAGGTTGGAAATCTTTTGCAAGACAGCATGTTTCTTCAGTAATGAAATGTGATCTATATAAGAATGAGCCCTCAGGTATGAGATAGCCCCAGCTAAATTAGAAGGGAACAGTGCAACACCCCAGGCAAAAGTACATCTTCCTACAGACCAGTGCATTATTAGGGGAGCCAGGTATCCAAGTTTTGCTAGGTTGCAGTATTTTCTCCACATTAATTTTATATAGGTAAATATCTATTGAATATGTCATCTTCCATTTCCCACTGTCCCACATCTTACATTTTGGATTAAGCTAATCTCATTTTCAAATTTTAAATTACCTCCTAGAGAAACTCTTAAAAATCCATATTTTGTATTTAGATTTCACCAATTGCTCTGAGTTTAATTATTATTACTAGTGATATTTACTATTAATGTAAATATCATTTTAGGGTAGTAGCCTTGTTTGAGACATCACTGTATCTTGAATAATCACATGGAAAGAGACAACTCTCTAAAGGAAGAGTCTAGACTCTGAGGAGGATATCATAAATGGGGATGAATGGACTTAGGCAACAATTCATAATATACCCATAGTAGGGAACAGATTTCCTGATTCCTATTTCAGAGCCTTATCTGAGAGACCATGATTCTAATTCAATCTCATCTCAATTAACATAATCATGACGCACTAAATTCCATATTACACCTTTTCCTGATTCTTAGCAAGAAGTAATTAGTTCTTTTCCTGATTCTTAGCAAGAAGTAATTAGTTCAGTACAAGCATCTGAAATTTTTTCTGGCCATTAACAAAAAAAAAAAAAAAAAAACAGCTATTCTTTCCAGTCAGTAGTACCTTGACTGTCTTCCCCCACAAATAAATGGTGAGAGCAGGAACTAACATAAAGCTTTTTTTTTTTTTTTTTTTTTTTCCTTGGGACTTGCAGTGTCTCCTTTGCCTTATCCATCAACTCTTTTGCTAGTATTTGTAATGTGCCCTAATGTGACATCTTTGCTTGGTTCCACATGTTTTATACATCAGTTCCTCTAACATTCAAGCACACTTTATAGAGGTCTATTCAGAGACTGATATATGTGCACTATTAATTGTACATATTATATATAGTATATGAAGCGAGAGGGAGAAAGAGAGAATCTGATTACTCTAGGGCATCGGCTCCTTTCAACCAATAATAATTTAACATCTCTATTAACTACCTTTTGATGTTCTCTGTAGAGGGTACATACTGTTTTATATACAGGATGCATTATAAATTCCTATGAGATTATGCTGCAATTGAGTAGAAAGTCTATAATGCATAAGTGATGGAGCTGCAAAGCAGCTAGGAAGGATTTTCCTTTCAAAATAAGGTCACATATTTATATCTTGTGGGGCAACTTGATGGGTGCTGAGGAGCAAGAGGCACCAAGTTGCACTTCCTGGTGTGCTAAGCATTCCTGTATATCCACTGCTGCTGGAAAATAAGGTGATACATGTAAGAAGATGAGGAAGAAAAACCCTAACCTTCTGAATCCTCTAATCAAGGATTTGGGGTGATTTTCTTCAGAACAGAAAAAAACAAAGGATGGGATTAATCTCAGCAATTGTTAGCTAAATGAGGCATCTCTTCTTAAATAGGTTGGCACTTTTAGTCACCTCTGTTAGATGGGATTGTTAAACCCCGCGAGGTACTCTCCCCTCCCCCCCCAACTCCGCTTTTGTGAGACCCCACCTGGAGTATTGTGTTCAGCTCTGGGGTCCTCAGCACAGGAAAGACATGGACCTGTTGGACCAAGTCCAGAGGAGGGCCACAAAGACGATTAGAAGGCTGGAGCACCTCTTCTGTGAAGAAAGGTTGAGATAGTCTAGGTTGTTCAGCCTGGAGAAGAGAAGGCACAGAGACCTCACTGTGGCCTTTCAGTACCTAAAGGGGGCTTATAAGAAAGATGGGGACAGACTTTTTAACAGTGCCTGTTGTGGTAAGACAAGGAATAATAGTTTTCAACCCAAAGAGGGTAGATTTAGACTAGATATAAGGAATAAATTTTTTACTGTGAGACACTGGAACATGTTGCTTGGAGAAGTGGTTGTGGATGCCCCATCCCTGGAGGTGTTCAAGGCCAGGTTGGATGAGGCTTTGAGCAAATTGGTCTAGCAGATGTCCCTACCCGTGGCAGGGGGGTTGGATCTTTAAGGTCCCGCTCAACCCAAACTGTTCTATGATTCTGTGATTCTAAGTTTTGTTTTGGACAAACCAGTGTTTTCCATTTTAGAGATATTTACTGAAAGAAGTACTAACTCACCTGGCTAATTCTGCTCTGAAGATCTTTGCTCACCTTTCATCAGTTTGAAAACAAATCTTGTTTAAGCATTTACATTTACTTGGATTTGGAAATATCATCACAAAATATTGTGTCTTCCTAGAATAGCTGCATGTTAGAAAACAAATATTCTGATATACTTAGATATAAATATAATTAAAAAAACTATTTAAGTTTATTCATAGAGTCCTGAAATTTGTCAGTGAGAAGTAAGGCTCAGGGAATTATAAATTTTTTAAGTCTTTTCAGGAAATATTGGTTTGTCATAATTAAAGTTGTCCATAAAAAAAGGGTTCAGTCCAAACATAAAAGCCTCTCAGCCTGTGTCTGCAGTTAGGCATAAAAATTTATAACATGCATGCAGTCATGTGTGTTTGAGAGAGGGAAAGTGACCGTGTAGAGCTTCTTATGTGTGTAGGGATTCTGAAAACAATTCGATTTTTTCTTATCCACAGAAACCTGTAAATATTTGAATGCATGAATCAGAGTTGAAAATATAATATATTTTTTCCAAATAATAGGCAAAAAAAAGTATCTAAATATGAGAAAATATTCATGATGCATATCATTGAGAGGTTCCTATCACTCTGTGTCCCATTTATCTAAATTGAGGAAGAGGGGGTAGCTGCGATTCTGAGCTAATCAAAAACACTTGTGAGACCCTGGTTCAATCAAAGTCTGGGAGGGGATCCATCCTCATCATTTTCTTAAAGTAACTAAGGAAACACATAAAGGCTTTTCATTCTGATTTAAGTTTTTGCTGGACACATATTAGAGTCACACAGAGTTTTTAAAAAAAAATATCTCAATGTGAGGCAGCTTAAAAACCAAACAGTATGTCAGCAAACCTGTTTCTTTGCAGGATGAGTGCTTTCTCTCAAGAAGGATGGAAAGCTTCTTTTCAGTTCTTCTATTGCCTGCAGCTTCTTCGGTTTCAATAAACTCTCCAGTTGTATCAGGATCCTCAGGAAAGTCTCTCTCCATTCCTTCTCAATCCTGGCTGTGTCTATATTCCCTGTCCATCTCTAGAGCCTGCCTGTCTCAAGGTTTCCTCTCAGTGGTTTTCTACCAAGGCTGGATTGTCCTCTCGAAGCTTCTCCAGGCAAATATACTAAATTTGATTTCAGGAATAACTTATTTCCCCTCTATATTCCACCACAACTACTGAAATAAGGCAAATAGGGTATTCACTCCCTATTCTGTAGTCCTCTTTTAAAAGAATTTGACCACAGCACACTGCAAGCTGACAATACAAGGATGCATTTGCCACTCAATATGTTTTTGTTTTCTCACTGAGAAGTTAACAAACAAATTACATCAGTGAGAAGAACTTTTTCCAGGAAGTGTAAACAACACTAAAGAAAAATATTTTTAAAAACTGAAAGAGAGAAGATATTAAAAACCAATTGGAAAAGAATTGAGTATAAAACTCTAGATTGTCAAAACTTCAAATTTTCCTTTAAAAATTATTACCTTGTGTTTTTTTATACATCTCTAATGAGAATGTGCCTATCTCTCTACCCATTTTGACAAGTCAACTACAATAAGCATGATTACATTGCGGACAATAACATTTAAAAATGTAAAAACAGTGTAATACAAAAGGCAGCTGGCTCAGTAGTCCAGGACTAGTGCAAACATGGCCCCTCATTTCTTGTTACCTGATGTCATGCATTCAGTTCATCATCTTGCTGATTCAGAGGCTTTTAACTGTGTGTGTATGTGAACATATATGTGCATGTGTCTGCACACATATGTGAAAATGCATGCATACATTACACGTGTGTGTGACACAATGTGACTGCCAGTTCAGAGTCTTCTGGATCAGAGTAGCATGGAATTCAAAAAGCAGAAAAGACAAAGACATTGCTCTGGCACAAAGCAAAGCTCTTGCTTTACAGTGCATCCGGACTGAGTCACCCAACCTTGAACCTCCCTCCCCAGCTCTCAGAAATCCTCCTGCAGGTAAGGACACTGCTCTAGAGTGGTATTCACTCGGTAAAAATGCTTACATTTATGGAGAGTGACTGGCTGGGCGGAAGGTAATGAAATGTGATATTTCACATAACAGTGCAGTGCAGAAATCATGCAGAGTGACTGTCAAGTGTCAACATTCAGTGAATAAGACCAACTCGAAATGGAAGACGAAGTCACTAAATTATTTTTGCACTGCACTGAATATCCAGACAGAGACTGGCCTCATCATGGCCTCAGATCTCCAGTTACATTTCACAGCTATGCTTGTGTTGCCACTGCTTGCCCTTGGCTTTTCAAAGCTCTATATTTTAAAGGCTCAGACAACAAAACCCACTGTGAGGAAGCACAGGCAAACTATTAACCCATAATCAACGATAGACTGTGAGCAATATTTTAAAGAACAATTTTTCCTCTTTGTATTCTGTTCATTGCTGCTTCTTGTGAGATGCATACACAGGTATTCTGTAGATTTTGGAGTTAGATGATCCATCTTTTTTTTTTTTTTTTTTTTTTGTCTTTATCCTAAAACTTCTGACTTTGAGCAAGTTGCATTCCTACTTTTAATGCTTCCACTTCCCCATATTTTAAAGGAATAAATGATGTCAGAGTCATTTGCAAAGAAGTTTGATAACGGCTGGAAGACTCAAGTGCACATGTTAAAATACAGCTTGGAGGTTCTCCTAGCTGTCACATATTCCTTTATAGGAGCTTCTGGATAGTAATTATGAACTCATGCTTCACATCATGAGTGTGGTTGTTATGATTATTTGGAGGAAAAGAAGAACATGAACAATTCTGTGAAGTGTCTGCCTGTGCAGTTTTGGCCCTGCCTTTTCACTGACTGCTTTTTTCTTTTGTTCCTCTTCTGGTTCAGTTCCTCCATCCTCTATACCTCAGAATACCTTCTGTTCTTACTGAGGAAGAAAATTTCCCCATTTTTCATGGCTCTAGCTTGCTGCTTTCTATTTTTTTTTTTAATTCTTTTCTTTCTTCCGAGTATTTACAGCTAAATCTACCCCACTTCAACTTCTCTTACACCTCTTCCTATAAATGTGTCATTTTTCTGCTAGTACTCAGATGCTCTCTACTCTTTATCACTTCTGCTAGCATGTTGTGACTCTTCTATCCCTGGTACCCTCTCAGGTCTTAACTTCCCCAGCCATCACCCTTGCTTTCTGCCTCCAGGACTATTTTTGCAACATCTGCTTCAATTGATGGTCTCTCTTCTACTGCTGCTGTTTTCTTTTTTACTTCAGAATGAGAAGTGAATCTCACCTGAGCCCTGAGGGTTTCTCTTGTACTCCTGGGGATAGTGTTTAGTCATTGACATTTTCCCTGCTAAGAGTTGTCACTGTGATTGCTTGTATGTGACATGTCTTCAGCATGAGAAAACGCCCTAGCAAGTGACATTTGCCTTTGACCTTTTGTGACTCCTCTGCCTTAAATGTGCTGATTGCACCTTCTTCAAGATAAGAGACCTCATAGTTTTCATTCTGCCTCTGTTTTATATTTAGTTGATCACAGTGGCCAAGCTTTCCTCACTGAATGAGAGATCCAAAGGAGCATTGCTTTGGAAAAGCTCAGAGCAACCAGGTATCATTTCAGTTCTTTGGAACTGGGTGGGGTGAGAACCTTTTGTGTTGAGCTGGAACGTTGCAATGATTTATCCCAAAGGGAGGTCCCACTTGCTCAAGCAAAAATATTATTCAAAGATATAATATACTGAGGAATCGGGAACTGTTTACTAATGGAGTTCTGTAAAATGACTGGGAACTGAGTTTGTGGTCTGAGGATACCCCCTCTTATCATGTATGAAAACCAGAGACTTGGCTCATGGCCCATGTTTTGCTTACAGATGGTGGCTATCCTGTTAAGCTAGCTCAGTCCTCAACCTGTGATCCATGAAGTATCAGAAATCAAGACATAATCTGGGGAACGATTGCAGGAAATCATCATAGATTCTCATTTACGTTGCTTGTTTAGAAGGTCAAATCTCCACATCAGATATCTTCATTCTGCATCTGCATGACAACTTGCTTAAAGGATATGGGACTTCCTACTAAGACAAGTCAGAGCCATCTACTTTGATAAATTTATGTCTGAGAGATCCCTGATAGCTTTGGAACCAAACTAGTCAGTCTATAAAGCACAGCGTGATTAGCTTGGGTGACACACTGGATGGATATGTGCAGACAGTTTCCATTGTGGCATTTAACTTACTCTGAGCTAATCTCTCCAGAACATCTGAAACACTGCTCAAATACCAAGAGTGGAGTAATAGATGGTGATTGATAGTTTTCACTTTGCTTGCACAGTGCATTGGGCTCCCCTCATTCACTGCCCATTTAGTATGTTGCTTTTTACATTTTAACCATTCCGTAGAGACTAAAGTTGAGCTCACATCATTACCAAGCTTGCAACAAAAAGTGTCTTTGTTCTGAATTGTCAGAGGTTATTTTCTATCTCTTACTGCTTCCTCACAATATCAGAGATGAGTCCAAATCTGTCAGCATTGTTTTATTTTGAAAGTAAAGCCAAGATGCCTAAGGAGTTTTAGAAAAGTCAGGTTTAAAGGGATGAGAAAAGCTATAGCAAACTCGTATGGAGCCCATAGAGGAAACTGTATAGACACACGGACTGTCACAGTATAGGCATTCATGATCTCACGGGAATAGTAGGAGAGAAAGGGAAATTAATCTTTAGATTAGGATATCCAAGATATTACCAATATCCCAGGCTAGCAGAGTACCAGGCAGAAATGCACCTGTTTATGCAGACCAAAGAAGCCCATGGGGGAAAAAAAAAAGCACAAAAATCCACAACACTGATCATGGGCAAATCTGTAATTATTCTGACATTGTTAGTGATTACTGCCATGCAGTCTTTTTGGAATGGCTGCATCCCTTAACAAGGAATAGCATACTAGCACTGTTAAAGTAAGCCCTTCTGACATGTGCTTTTGCAGAAATGTTTTAATAAACAAACAGTGTAATAGTTGGATCTGTTTTATTCAGTTTTAATATGCATCTCAGATACACATATCATCTTGACAGACCTGAGCAAATGCACGAAAGTCACTTTTTTTTTTTTTTTTTTTTTTTTCCTTGAGGCTGGCATTACAGCTCACATGAGGAAAATACTTCATTCCTTCCTAAATCCTGCTTTTTACCCACACCTATCCAAATGCACGAGCATGTCTGGCTGGCCATCCTTTAGTACAGTAATGAGAAAATGATGGAAATCTTTCTCCTAATATTACCATTGATATGAGGCAAATATAGTTAAGCTACAAAGGATTGAGAGTTAGCAGAACAAGAAATGTAACAAACAGCATCTTCTGCAGAAAGCCTAGCTTAAATCAAAATAGAGCAGCCACAGTTTCATTAATGTTTCCCTTAAACACTTGGCTCTACACAGAGACGTCAGATACTGTTTTTAGGGTACGAGTCTGGATGAATAGAAGTGTTGTTGGATTTCCTGACAGAGCAATTCTTTTCACTTCCTCTTGCCTCCTCTTGTCTCTGAAGGTATGAGAAGAACTTCACACAAATAATTTTTGTGGTTTATTTTGGGTCATAGCCCCTGACAGAAGTGAGTTCAGGATTCAACAGAGGTCTCCAGCTTGTATAAGATTACAAAGGGCAGCAATGATGCAGGGAATCTAACTGAAACATGCTACTTGAAAGTGTTTATTTTACCTTACTGTTTGGCATTTTGCCACTACCAAACAAAAGAAGAAAATTTGCTTTGTTTTGCATTTAAAATATTATCTGGATTAACAGCTCCCCTCTGCCACACACGTGCATACCCATGCGTTCATGGCAGCTTTGCTCCTGGGCTTCACCTTTAAGTGCTTACTTGCAGCAAAGCTGCTGAGTGACCTGTGAACCATACAGAAAGTCTCTGAAGCCCTGGGGCAAAAGGGTTAACTACAGATGACAAAGTGCAACCGTCACTGCTATAACTAACCCTTCATGCCATTTTTTCTAATAGGCTTTTGCACTTTCAAATTGCTCCATTCTCAACCTGAAAGAAACAGCTACTGATCCTGGGGCAAGAGCAAGTCAAAAATAAATGACAACTTGATTTAGCTGGGATGGCCTGTCACAAACAGACTGGTGATTTGTTGCTTTCTGCGGTTGTTTAGTATACTGTAGCCCAGCCAGGTACAGTCATTTGTGTGGGAATGGGCTGGCGGCATTTTCTTCTGTTCTGAGAAGGCTCTTCAGAAAGCTTTCTGAATTTGCAATCGGTATTTATAGCACCCACTGGTACAAGTATTGGCTCTTCTACCTGGTGGGCCTTTTGTGCCACACGTTTTGAGACATGTAGCCCTCTGTGCTATTTATTCCATGTTGGGTGTTGAGGTATAGCAGTGCATGCTTGTGTGTTTCCGTCTCCAACTCTTAATAAAACTTTATTCATGACCCCATGTGCATTCAGCTTTCTTCTGCTTCCTCTTCCACCCCATGTATCCCCATCCAGACCACAGAAACATGGAAAAAAACAGGACTTAAATTGAAACAGTATCCAGCGTGGCCAGTACGTTATCTCAGAGAGTGACCAAAAAAACAAACACTTAGGTGAGAACATAGGAACAGGACAAATATATTGGATATTTTCTCAAATACTCTCCCAGCATGTAGCAAAATTTGTTAAAAACTCTTCTGGTCTCCAATATTTTAAGGGAATTCCTCATCCACAGACATGGCATTTAGTTGATAGCTTTTAATTATTTTTTTCTATAATTAGCCTAATGAGTCTTTCAGTCTGTGTCATCCTTTCACCTTTGTACCATCTTTCAGTGAGGAGTTGTCCTGGGCTAAGCAGAGACAGAGTTAACTTTCTTCATAATAGCTAGCAACAGGCTGTGTTTTGGATTTGTGCTCAGAAAAGTTGATAAGGAAGGAATGTTTGTAATTATTGCTGGGATACTCAAGGACGGATACCTTCAGCCTCTTCGCTCTTCACAGACAGGGTGTGGGGGGCTGGGAGGGCATAGCTCCAGCTACTAGACTGAGATTTGTTCTTCGGTTACTAGACTGAGACCCAGAGTGACCAATAATCTATCCCATAACATACACGTCATGCCCAGTATACAGGTGAGTACCCTTCGGGAAGATCGGCCCTTTTGGGTCCGAGGCCCTTTCAATTCCGAGGCCCTTTCGGTTTTGGTTCTCTTCCGGCTCTGGATTGCTCTTCCAAGGCCTTCCACCCCCACACCCTGGTTGGCTCTCGGTCTGTGACGCTTGGACTGTTATCTCCATTCCGTGAGTTTCAAGACTCCTGCTCCTCCTGCTCTGGGATCGTTAGCTGGGGCCAGGTGGTCCCTTCCGCCCCCCACCCCCAGCCCCAGTCAGCTCTTGGTCTGGGACGCTTCGACTGTTGTCTCCGTTCTGTGAGTGACTCCAGGAGCGGTGCACCACTCCCCCCCCCTCCTCGGGGAATCGAGAGTGTGGTTTTGGGACTCTCTCTCTCCCTACTCCGGGATCGTTAGCCGGGAACAGGCTGAGTCTTTATCATTGGGTGGGGGGGCAGTATCACAGTGTATCACTCCTTTGTATATTTGTATATAGTATTATTTTCAATACTATTGTAGTTTAGTTATTAAATTGTCCTTATCTCAGCCCATGAGTCCTCTTTTCCATTCACCCCTTTAATTCTCTCCCCTATCCTCGGATGGGGCGGAATTGTGTGAGCGGGTGTGTGTAGTTCGGCCCCCAGCCAAAGGCTAACCCATCACAGGAGTACCACAGTTTCATTACATGCCATTGAAAGGACATAACCTGCTGACGTATCCATGTCTTCCCACCTATCTGTCACTCATCATGTCACTTTGATTTGGTGTTTACTCTCCCTTTCTTTAACAGTCCTGAATGGAGGTAAAAAAATGAGACCCTTGCAATGTCTATAAATGTACACAAGCCTTACATTTACAATATTTGTCTTTGTCATCCCCAGGCATATCATCATTCGCTATCTCAAAATTTATTATCTAACTGTCACATTTTCCTTTTTATTTGCCTCAATAGTCTCTGGTTGCACTGATCTCCACATTCATAACAAAGGCTCAGACTCAAGATATACAGCTTCCTGTTTCAGCAGAAGCAAGGGAAAATTCTTAGAGTTTTCAGGTGGAAAATTTTGAGTTTCCACTTGCAACTAATGTGGGCTGAAGCACATTATCAAGGGAGAGAAACCACATTTAGCTTTTTGAATGACCTTTGTAAATTCCATTAATCCTTAATGTGAAGGATGATTTTTATATGAATCTCTGAAGTTTTTCCATGTTTACATCTAAGTGAAAGACATGAGTGAGAATGTTACATGCTCCTCTAGCACTGAATCACTCACGTTTAGAAAAGAGCTAATGGTTCATGGACGCTCCTTAAGGTTGATTCATCATGTGCTGTAACCAGGCTTCTAAATTAGATACCTTAACTGACTGAAGTTAACGGTGATTAAACCAGGCTTACGTCATTAAGTAGACTAGAGACCTCCCAGATGCAGTTTCTTTACTCTCTTGTTGAGCGCAAAAATGCCCCCAAGCCGTAGCTTTTTGCTTTTGTTATTTTCCACAGACATACAGATAAATGGAAGCAGTGCAATAGGTGAGCATGGCTAGACATGAGGGCTTGTAGTATGTCTAAATGTTATGTAATTTTCTTAAATTGCAACATCTGCATCAGGGACAGGCTTTGACTCTATTTAGCTCAATTTCTGGCGCAGAGCAGCCTTAGCCCATGACTATAGTTTCTAGTCATTACCACGCTACTAATAATAATTTGTAGTAGTAGTAGACAATATATTTAAAGGCAGGAGACAAATATAACCAATAGCAGAATTGTGCAATGCCAAAATGGCATTAGGAACCAGTCATCTGAAAAATAAATCTGCTTGAAGAGATCATATTATGATGCTCTGACTTTACTGATTAGAAATTCTATAGGCCAGAAACATAATTTTGTTTAAGCCACCAATAATAATTAGTGATATAGAAGTCTAATTATTTGTTGCTCTTTCCTTCAGAAATTCCATTTCAATCATTCAGAAAGCCTTTGTTTATTTATTGCTAACTAGCGTAAAAACCCCAATTTATACCATGAAATTAAAAAGTGGTATTGGTAGGAGCTGCCTTCATGCTGCAACTCATATCAAGGAGGGTGAGAGAAAGAAGGAACACAGTGCTGCTGTTTGTTAATTAATAATAAGGCAGCCAAGCATTGCAGAACACTAAACCCACTCCACTACAGCTTGAGATGTAAGTCTCCTTTTTTTCTTATTATCTATATTTCAGTCATTTCTAAAAACCTCTGACTGGTTTCAGGGGGCCATTGTACAGATATAGAATTGATGCATGTCCTTGAAGAATGCCAGGCTGAATATAGTCAAACAGAGAGAGAACTGAGCCCGTGAATCAGCGTGTCCATTACGACTAGACAATAAAAGTAAGGAAACAAATCTGTCTCTTTTCCTTTAGTCAAGGATGCAAGTCAGTGAATCCTATGCCCTCCACCTATTTAAAATTTTAATTCATATTTTTGACTCACATAATTCACAAATGCTGTTGTTTTATGCTAGACTTCACACTTTTTAAAGGAATCTCGGTCTTCATTATTGTTCTACTATTTTGTTTTAAGCCATTTACTGTAGACAGGAATATTCAATCATTTAATAATAGAACATATTAAAACTATCTGAAGCCACCAGTAGCTCAGCAAAGCGAGAGTAAAACTAGAGGCTATATATAGCCTGCTTCTTTTTAGACATGATAATGTAAAATAAAGTGACTGCTCTTTAAGATTGGAAAATTCAGAACTGAGAAATTTCTCAGAAGTGAGGAATGGGCTCAAAAATTTCTGTGGGCTGTGACCAGAAAGCATGCTTAGAGACAAGCCATGTTTTGCCTTCTGTTCAATAAGATAATCTTGCACTAGCAACAGTTACACATATTTTAAAATAGTTTGTTAGACATTTTTATTAAGATAGTTTAGAATTAGAAAAAAATAAAATTATTTTTCTTCATGCTAAGAATTTTTAAACTGGTTTTAAAGTCTCTTGCTTGAAACATTGTTCCTCTGGCACTGAACCTCTGTTCATACTATGGTTCACATATGTGGGTGTCCCAAAACCTTTCTTGAAATTTATTTCTCAAGTACACATTAACGAGGTAAGATTTTTTCTCTGTATTAGATTGGCCACTTGTGAGTAATCTTCAAGGCAGAGCTTAAGTTTTGAATCTTGACATCAGTTTTCTTTGACATTTATTCTCCTTATAACCAATCACTTCACAGAAGTCTTGAATCTGTTGCATGTGAATTCTTCATGTCTTAGTTGTATTGTATTGTTCTTTGTTTAACCCTCAGGATGTTGTTTAAGATACAGGGGCAGGGTGTTTATTTTATTGATCTCTTCCTCTGAAAATCCTATTCCTCTTTGCCTGGTTCCTTGAATTTTCAGACTATGTCTTGAAATTAATGTCAGTTTGACCTCACCCTTTGTCAAATTCTGAAATTTTTCAAGGCTCTGAAATGCTTTGATTTTTTTTTTTTTTTTTTTTTTTACTTTCAGTCCTTTATCAGAAACAGAATTCTCTGATGTAAAATTGAAATCATCGTTACTCCTGTACACTTCTAATACAAAATTTCAGCTACTTATGAACTCGGGTTTTTTTTCTAAATTAAGAACCCCAGGTCTGCTGGAGATCAGTTGCTATTGAAAAGGAAAATGCTTTCTTTATTTATTCATAAGCTTGTATTCTGTGGGGTTTTTTTGCCCTTAAATATTTGCACATATCTATAACTCACACTGCTTAAAAAAAAAAAAATCCTAAAAAACCCCAAAAAGTAACCTAGAAAACCCTGTATGCTTTGGCTTCCTCTCGCTTAATTTTAGATGGGCAAATTCGAAGAACAGTTGCCTCTGTTTCCTGTTCTGCTCAAAATAGGAAAAAATATCCACCAGCTGCAAGTCCCTCAAATCTCAAGTGTGCTCTGTGCATATATGGCACGGCTTTTCCTCTCCCATTGACTATGAAGAAAAACTAACCTGATGAAGTTCCTAATTTGGAACCTCCTAATTTGGCACCCCTCTCTAAATGGGCAGCATAATTTGATTTGATTTGATTTGAGAGCAATTTTTTTTTTTTTTTTTTTTTTTTTTGGTTCTGATTACTAAGCCTGTTAACTTTGTCTCTTTACTGGGTAACTGTTCACATTCTCATCAGGTTTATTTTCACTTTGTACCTATGGATCTGGATATAATTTTCTTATGATAAGACCATAACATTCTTTTAATATTTTATGGACTACAGAAACTAATTTCTTAATTATTTGGCAATTAACTTAATAACAGTTGCCCAGAGAAGTTGTGGATGCCCCATCCCTGGAGGTGTTCAAGGCCAGGCTGGATGAGGCTTTGAGAACCCTCGTCTAGTGGAAAGTGTCCCTGCCCATGGCAGGGGGGTTGTAACTTGATGATCTGTAAGGTCTTTTCGAACGGAAACCATTCTACGTTTCTGTGATTCTATGATAACATATAATCAAAGTACAGGCGCTGAATACCCCAGGGCCAAATATCCTTTGACTTAACCAGACAAGCAATCTGGCAAAGAATGAAATGACACTTGACCAAACTTGTGACTTATAAACCTCATATTCTACTCATGACTGTATGGAAGCTGTTTTTTTTTTTTTCTTGTTGTTGTTCTGTTCTCTTCTCTGTACATTTTTATTTATTTATTTATCTTTCCACAGGTAGATATCAACTGACTGTTGTGGCTAGAGCAAAACTGAAACTTCTGGCTAAACAGAGCATCACATTTCCTTTGTTTAGGAAAAGATGAAAAAAAAAAAATCTACTTGGATACTTTTCATGGATATCTACATGGATACTTTTCATCTGGCTATTAAAATACTCTAACAATAAGAAAAAAAAATTCTGGAATAGTATTTTAATAATAGAAGGAATGGGGTTGGAAAATGGACTAATTTTAAAATAGGACCTGATAAATGTATAGATTGGATTCTAAAGTGTAATTGCACTTGGTATCAGAGGACAGGACTTGCCAGCTCAGATATCCTCTCTTCTTTATGCTGTGTTCTCCTGTTATTCATTCAATGCTTTAAATAAAGTTCTTTTTATTAGAGGTCATAAGCAAGAAATTGAAGAAAGTCCACCTTTTTGTACAGTCTCCATATATTGTAATTTCTGCCTATATATCTTGATTTTACCATGCCTATTTCTCCACTGTCACGAGACACCTGTCATTTATATTTTTGCAAAGCAAACTTTCTGGCAGGTATTAAATACTTAAATTCAATATGCTACCATTTTACTGCTGCATTTTCCAGGCAGAATTTGGTGTTGAGTCAGATCCAAAAAATGTTGTAGATTACAAGTTTACTGGCAACTAACAAGTCTGGTACAGCCATGGACAGAAGACTGTATATGGATATATCCTTTTGGTAGGATTCTGCTTCAGCTCATTTCATAAGCAGACTCTACTTAGTAAACATAGTAACTAGAAATGGATGAGGAAAACTCAGTGAGGTTCTTGCTGGAAAATGCCTGTCTTACAAAAAAACCAAGAAAATTATACAAGAAATGTAAGTGATAAGGAAATATTGAAATATGGACAACAATAGATACAGATGCATTTTGATCAACAAAATAAAAAATCAAAATATAATAAAACCAGTACTGTGTATCTTGCTCATTGCATATGCAGAGACACCTTAACATGAGCAATCCAAAAGAATGAAAGTCATCAGGAAGGACATTTGAGGGATATTTAAGTAATGGTACCTGAAAATTATCAGATGAGTTAACACAGCTAATAATTAAAAATATAAATTATTTCTTTCTTTCTTCAAACAACTCTTGAAATGTAGAGAGGTAAATTGCAGTCAGAGGACCCCAGGGCCATAGAGTTGGTTATTTCATCATTCTTCTTCCATTATCTTACATTTATGGAGATGCGAAAATGACTCTGCTGTCTCTGGATATTACAAGGTCAGCCTGCCTTTCATTTCTGTGGTCAGATA
The DNA here is from genome assembly GCF_000699245.1 of Pterocles gutturalis. NCBI lineage: Eukaryota > Metazoa > Chordata > Aves > Pterocliformes > Pteroclidae > Pterocles > Pterocles gutturalis. The sequence goes on from NW_010118090.1 coordinate 60,858, forward strand.
AGCTGAGTAGAGGTGGCAGGTCTAGAGGAGAGAATAACTGCTTTTCCCCCTTCTCCTCGCACCCTTCAGTCTCCACTGAACCCCAGGAACCACAGGAACAACCCATGGATCACTAAATCGGCAGGGCTCAGAGACCAGTCAGTCAATCTTAAGAGCAATTCATTCTTGGATTTGTGGATGCTGTGCAAAAGGATGCTTAGAAAAATCTAGGATAGGGTAGTTATTAAAGGAGATTAAAGGGTATTATCGAGTGCTTCAGCAAGTTATAATTAAAAAAAAAAAAAAAAAAAGAAGGACAGAGGAAAAAAGAGAGAGAGAGGGAGTGAGAGAGAGGGAGAGTAGGCTAATTTTTCCAGTCAGTGAAGTTTCAAGGATGATAAGCCTAGTTTTGCTTTGTTATTGGCTTCAATATTAATTATACAGTATTTTTTCCACTTAACAAAAAGAATCAGCTCCTTCAATCCAAATTCCCTAGTTAATTTCTTTAAGGTAATAATGCATACATAAGACACAGACTCAATGTTTTTGCCAACTAGAGGTGTGCCAACCTAGCACACTTGCTGAAAATTTAGCCTCTGAAAATTGAGTGCCTCGTGACACACAGATAGGCCAGGTATGAATCCTATACTCCTAAATGGAAAAGGTAATTCAGCATTTGCTTCAATCATGCAAAGTGCTTTACAGGGAAGTATCTTTCTATATGTTCATCTGCAGGCAGAACTGGATAATTTTTGTGGTGTTATACAGAACATCAGACTATATAATCTGATGGCCACACATGCCCTTAAAAAACTGCCTATCTATCTATCTATCAAATAACTAGCTACAGATAGAGTTCACCTGTCTCATAGGGGGTAAGGATTCTTGCTTGTAAGCTGGCAGGGGTCATCCAGGGGGCTTTAAACTAGGTTTGAAGGGGGAATTACCAGGCCCATCACAGACAAACCTAGGGATGGCACGCTGAGGGTAGGAGTGGATTCAACAGTTCAGCTCAGGTGCACTTACACTAGTGCACGCAGTATGAGCAACAAGCAAGAGGCATCTAACGACAGAAAAGCCAGCAACAAATGCCCAGAGCCTGGAAAAGGTTCACAGGCTGGCATGAGGGTGGCTGGAGAGCAGCACACAGGAGGTCTAGCCTCCTTGGTAGCCCAACTGAAGTGCTTCTATACGAATTCACATAGTATGGGGAATAA
>NW_010118091.1:0-464 GCF_000699245.1 Pterocles gutturalis
AGTTTTCACATAGCTTAACCTACTATTTGCTTTTAATGAACAACTATTACAGCTAAATGGAGGAAAACACAATTGCCTGAAAGTAGACAAGAGTTAACATTTTAAATACTAAGTACAAAATTTTCTGAAATACTTCAACAGAGAAATGTAATTCTGATTTTGCCAGGCAGATATGCGAAAAACAGTTAATATTAAAAAGGGGGCTAAATAAAAGTATTACAGATTATAGGTAAATCTGGCGAAACACCTGTGAGGCACCAGTTTCCTTCACAAAGTTTGTCCTGGCAGTGAGGGAAATTTTTGAAGACTTTTTTTTCCAGGACCTCTCCAGCCACACGGAATCTAAATCAAGTTTTTGTGGTCACTAATTTCTGAATTATAGAGTTGATTGTCCACCTAATGTTGAATATTTGCACTTAAGTTATTTTAATAACCACGTAAGCATTTCTATTCATTATCAATAG
>NW_010118092.1:0-1188 GCF_000699245.1 Pterocles gutturalis
CCGCGAAAGTGCCTTCATTGATAACATATGGAAAACACAAAAAAGAAATTATTTTTTTAACAAACAAAACCAAAGCAAGATAATGAGAAGGAGAACTACATCTTAAAAAGTCAATTCTCCCTGACCCCTCCCTTCTTCCCAGGCTCAGAGGCTTTGTTCCCCATTTCTCTAACTTCTCCCACCCAGTGGCATAGTGGGCAGGGAATGGGGGTTGTGGTCAGTCCACCCCATGCTGTCTCTGCTGCTCCTTCCTCCTCAGGGGAGGGCTCCTCACAGCCCTCCCTGCCCCAGCATGTGGTCCCTCTTACGGGATGGTCCTTCACAAACTACTCCAACGTGAGTCCTTCCACAGGCCACAGTTCTCCACTAACTGCTCCATTGTGTGTCTCCTCCAGAAATTCATGGCCTGCTTCCAGCACAGCCACTTCTTCCAACGTGGGGTCCTCCGCAGGCTACATCTCAGTAAGCTGCAGGAGAGCTCTCCTCTTCATGGGCTTCACACAGGGACAATGTGTGTCACCATAGTCTTCGCACAGGCTGCAGGGGAATCTCTGCTCCGGGAAACCTCTTCACTCTCTTTCCTCTTCACTGACCTTCATATCTGTGTAGTTCTCTCTCTCACATCCCGCTCCTCTCTCCGCTGTAAGTTCTTTCTCCAGCTCTTGAGAAAACTCCCAGCTCTCGGGTGGGGACTGCGCTGGGTCAGCTGGGCCATGGCGGTGCCACAGGGGCTGGGCAGGAGGGCAGGTGTGCATGCAGCTGGATGGAGCAGCCAGTCTGGGATGGGCCCTGCCTGGGCCTGCTCCACCTCTCCATAAGCTGTGCTCTCCCTTAAATATGTTATTCACACAGGCGCTGATTTGCTCAGCGTTGGCCAGAGGCGGGTCTGGCTTGGAGATGGGGAAACTTCCAGCTGTTTGTCACAGGGGCCATCTCTGTATCCCTTCCCTTGCTACCAAATAAAACCCACCACACACACACCACAACAACTTATTATGCACTACAGTGTGATGCATATTGAGAAATGTAGTGCTATTTTAATTTGATGACACTGGAATAAAGAGAGAGTTACCCAGCTGAAGTGAAGAAGCACAAAGACAGGATCATGAGTTAACAGGCTACAGAGGACACAAACAGAAAACTCCTGCTATCCTAATAGTGCAGATCATAGAATCATAGAATCATAGA
>NW_010118093.1:0-83283 GCF_000699245.1 Pterocles gutturalis
ATAATATATATAATAAAAGAACAACTCTCTATTATTTAAAATAACTTAAAGAGAATAACTCTTTATTAGTAGTAGTTATCGTTAAATTATAACAGGGAGCATCACTTTTCACTCTCCACTTCTGTCAGTCTTTCAGTTCCACTACCTACTCTCTCCTGTCTCTCACACTTGTCTGACAGTCTGATAAGCTGATTGTATTGGGTTTACATGTCAAGGTTTTAGTAGTGGAGGGGTTGCAAGGGTGGCTTCTGTGAGAAGCTGCGAGAAATTTCCCCTGTGTCCAAGAGAGCTGATGAGAGCCAGTTCCAGGATGGACCTGCCACTGGCCATAGCTGGGACAATCAGCGACAGTGGTAGCACCACTCTGATAACATATTTAAGAAGGGAAAAAAAAACTACTGGGCAACAGCAGCCAGAAGAGAGGAGTGAGAATATGTGAGATAAACAACTACACAGACACCAAGGTCAGTGAAGAAAGAGGCGGAGGTGGTGCTCCAGGTGTCGGAGCAGAGATTGCCCTCCAGCCTGTGGTGAAGAACATGGTGAGGAAGGCTGTCCCCTTCCAGTCCATGGAGGTCCACAGTGGAGCAGGCAGATGAACCTGAAGGAAGCTGTGACCCCATAGAGAGCCCATGCTGGAACAGGCTCCTGGCATGACTTGTGACCCTGTGGAGAGAGGAGCCCAGGCTGGAGCAGGTTTGCTGGCAGGACTTGTGATCCCATGGGAGACCCACGCAGGAGCAGTCTGTGCCTGAAGGACTGCACCCTGTGGAAAGGACCCATCATGAAGAACTGCAGCCCGTGGCAAAGGACCCACGTTGGAGAATTTCATGGAGGACTGTCTCCCATCGGAGGGACCCCACACTGAAGCAGGGGAAGAGAATGAGGAGGAAGGAGCGGCAGAGACAACTGATGAACTGACCACAACCCCCCTTTGACTGTCTCCCAGCTCTGCTTGGGGGGAAGAGATAGAGAAATCAGGAGTGAAGTTGAACCTGGAGCCCTGTCCAGCTGAGGAGGGGCAGTGATAGAGCAGCTTGGTAGGCACCTGGTATCCAGCAAAGGTCAACTCACTACACTGATTCGGGGAGGTACAACAGCACAAAACTAATTCTCAACAAAAACTAAAAATAATTTTCTCCCTATTTTAAGATGAAATAACATTTGCAGTGACTTTGACTTAAGCAGGGAATTACAATGGCTCTCTGGTGTCTTGATTGTTAGAAGGCAAAAGTTTGGATAGTTTATCTATCCTAACATAACCTATTTCTTTTTAATGTTAGAACAATTAAATTACGTGTAGTGTATTTCAAAGTTAGAAGGTATTAGTCCAAGAGAACTAACCAGAAGGTTAAGGGAGAATCATAAGTGGGAGCTTTCTGTGTACATAAGATATTTTTGAGTTGGGAAATCAGAATGTTAAAATTTTGTTACCAACAAATTGGATAAGTGTTGAGTCCAAATTTTATAGAAGTTGGGTTGTTACTTTTTGTTAACATAGCCTGGTTTATTTGCCCAAATAAATTCCCTGTATAATATAATGAACTAGTTATTTATTTCTTAATGTCTGATAATCAAAACAGATCTTGGAGGTCATTTACATTTAGAGGATTTGTTCTGTCATTACACACTCATAAAAGCTAATAGTCCTTGCTGCTTGCCTGAGTTCAATATTAAATTCTAAGATGAGTTAAGAGAATGTGTTAATTACTGTTCATTACTGTAAGAGTTCATGTGAAGCTACTTGGAAATTACAGTCAATGGAGTTTTTTTGTTTTGTTTTTTTTTTTTTTTTTCAGGTGGGAATTAACAGAGAAGGTCAGAGGGTCAATAAAAGCTGACCTGTCAAAACTTTTTGTCAGGGTCTGTCCTCTTTGACAAAAGTTTAATGGGAAAAATTTCTTAGTCTCAAATACGAATTGATTCCTGTTCACACTGCAGAGAAGATCAAGTCACTTCTTGAAGAAAAGTGACCCACAGCATTATGAGAGATTTTTGGTTGAATATCTCTGCTTAATTTGTGTTAGGTGTGGAATCTCTCACAGTTTCCTCTGTGCTGGGAGTACATGTAATCACCAGCAGGTTTTGGGTTATTTTTTAAAGTCCTATTTTCTCTCTGAAGATTTCATTAAAATTCTTCAAAAGGATCTGTATTAGTTTAACATGCTTAGCCAAGATGTGGGAAATATCAAACACAAGATATGAAACAATACCTGACTCTACATACAGAGACTCAAACACCTATCTCCAAATTTCCTAGTCAGGAGACAATATTATGAAGTGATTTGGAGCAGACTTCTTGTATTCACCATTGAAACTATTTAACTCTAAGAAACGTATCAAGATCTCTTAAGAAATATGTGTGTATGGTGAAATAAAGTATGGAACTGAAACCTGCATAGTTTAAGCAAAACATGCACTTGTAGATTATTTCCACATTTTACATCAAATAGTTGCTGGCTGCTTTATGCAGTTATTTTCTGTGCATGAAGACTTCTGTAGGTTTTCAGCTTCACAGCTCAGATGAAAATGAAGGTCTCTCAAAATGGGAATCAAATCTGATGGAGGTACCTAGGACCCCCATTCAGGGTTATGAATTTTCATTATGTGTTTGGGTCTTTTTTAGGATCTGGCTTCAAATTATTTGTGCAAAATTTAGGACACAGGAAGAGAGGGAGGATGTCAGGATGTTCATATCAACTCTGTCTAGTAGATTGTGGACATAAAAATGTCTGTTCTGCCCTTATACTGAGCAGCATCCCTGAAACTATCGTAGAATCAAAGAATCATAGAATGGTTTGGGTTGGAAGGGACCTTAAAGATCATCCAGTTCCAACCCCCTGCCATGTGCAGGGACACCCTCCACTAGACCAGGTTGCTCAAAGCCTCATCCAGCCTGGCCTTGAACGCCTCCAGTAGATGTATACAAAGATAAGAAGAAAAGTCTTGGGATGGCAAAATAGAAGTATGACTTAGAAACTAGGAATGATATCTTGCCATTTTTCACAGAGTCACAGAATCACTGAGTTTTTTTAGCAATCTCAAGAATGACCTTTGCTTATGTTAAACTGTTTGAGTAAGAAATGTTTTCAAGTTCTAAAAGACCAATGTTGCCATTGGGAAGAGGAAGGCAAAGGACACTATGTGGCATCCACAACCTCCCTGGGCAACCTGTTCCAGTGTCTCACCAGCCTCACAGTGAAAAGTTTCTTCATAATTTCTAGTCTAAATCTACCCTCTTTCAGCTTATACCTATTACCCCTTGTCCTATCACTACACTCCCTGATAAAGAGTGCCTCCCCATCTCTCCTGTAGCCCCCTTTAAGCACTAGAAGGCTGCTATAAAGTCTCCTCGGAGCCATCTCTTCTCCAGGCTGAACAACCCCAACTCTCTCAGCCTGTCCTCATAGGGGAGGTGCTCCAGCCCTCTGATTAATTCCATGGCTCTCCTCTGGGCTCTCTCCAACAGGTCCAGGTCTTTTTTATGTTGGGGGCCCCACATCTGAACACAGTACTCCACGCGGGGGTCTCATGAGAGCAGAGTAGAGGGGGGAGAATCACCTCCTTCGACCTGCTGCTAATGCTTCTTTTGATGCAGCCCAGGTGTTCCTCAACCTTGTAATATATACTGAACTGAAACTTTTTTTCTCTTTAATCCAGATCCTTTCACCAGCCCACTTCAACGTGCAAAAACTGTTCTGAGTAAGCAGTGGTTCTGGTTTAATTTTCAAAGTAATTTACCAGGAAAGTAATTTACTAGCAGCTTAATAGCCTAAAGAGGTCAGTTCTGCTGAGTCGATTAGTGTTCTGGTAAAGACACTTTAATTATCCAGTCTGAAGCATGTCCAGTTCTTTATATTCAACACTTTTTCAGTTTTGATAATGTCTGTACCCAAGGTAACCTGGATTATTTTATATATATATCTATCTTTATAATATTGTTCTTCCTGAGTGTAGGAACAATGGTTGAGACTTCAGAGAAAGATATAGCATAAGAAGAAAGCAAAATTAAAGTAGCAGCCTGTTTGACTACAGGGTCATGACTATATAGGATGTGGAAAATTGACTTTATTACAGGTCATTGTGAGTGGGTACAGGAACATCCCAAACTTTTGCCACTGCAGCCTGTCGAAATCCTGGTATCACCTCTGATGGGGAAAAAGCTTTCATTGACTTTACGGGCTTTGAGACAGGCCTGCCAATAGAGGAACCTGATGTCAGCTGCGGCTTACTAGCTTCTAGAAATCAGACAGTACAAGACAGGTGATAGCAAGCTATTGTAATATCTTTTATTTTTTCTTCTTTTTGAGTCAATGAAAATTAGAGATAAATGAGATATTATAAAATCAGTTAGATAATACAGATCAAAAGAGACTTTAATGGAGATGAGAGTGTTTAGAAGGAGAAAGACACACACTAGAAATATGTAATTTCCTTTCTTTTTTCCCTAAATTAATTTTCCCACATGAAAGTCTTTATAGATTACCTTGGGAATTAGAAGATCTGAAATAATGTTAACTTTTAACTAAGAATAAAAGGCAAATAAAGAAGTAGCATAATTATGACCTAACCATTAGAAAGTTCTTAGTGCTAATGTGCAGCAGAGGTCAGAATACTCATAATTTATAATCAAATCAAGAGAATAAGAGATTGTTAAGAAGGGCTCCTGTTCAGAGAAGAGTTAGAATGCTGTACAGCTAACAGCATTTTCTTCATGCAGATGACTTTGTCAGCACATACAATAAGCTGATCCATTAGACAGACCTTTTCAATGTAAATCCACTTAATACCTAAAAGGTTTAAAACATTTTAGTGATCATCTTGCACAGAGCTATTGTTAAAAGACAGAACTATGTTTGCCCTTTCTCACATTCAGACAAAGATCAAGAACTAGGACAGATGGCTTTCAATGCATAAAAGAATATGATGGGACAATAGATGTGCCTGAGTATTGCTCCTCATCTAAAAACAATAAGCCTAATCCTGCAGAATGTTCAGCAGCCTAAAAAGCCATTCAACCAACAGGATTTGAAGATTATTGACAGCTGTTAGGATAAGAAAGCACTAAATATGAACCAATTGCAAAAGGTTCACACTTGCATTTGAGATAGCCTTTTAGATCTATGATGTTGAAAACTATAAATTTCCCTGTATGAGAGTCCCAAGTTATCAGAGCTATCTTGTACTCAAAAAGAAGGCAAGACTAATTTTGATCCCTTTAAAATGATGTGCCACTCCTCTACCAGTTAGCTGCTGAAATACATCTCCAAAGAGCTCCTCTTCATACACATGCTCTTACACAAACTGACCCAAATAGATTTGTTACTGTTCCATTGAAACAATTTACAGTATTTCCCTGACCCCATGTTTCCAAGTCAGTACAAAAGAAAGCATATGGTGAACAATATTCAGTAGCACAAACCCAGGTCAACAATATTGCTCACCACTTATTAAAAGCATCCTGCCCATGGAGTAAGTAGAAGAAAGCTGGACCATTGAAGCTGTTTATAACGCACACAATAAACTCAATTGGTTCTGTAAAAATAGGATGTCTACATAAGTTTCAGCACTATCTAATGGTATTTGTCTATTGACTCTGTATACATATACCTATACAAATACACATTCCATAAGACTCCTTGTAGGTCGGGGGTTATCAAAACAAAAGCAAAACCTACTCTGAAGACTTGATGGACAAGATAGGGTCAGCTGTCTCAAAATTATCTTGCAATGGAGTTCTGGAACAGCAAATCATCAGAGACTCCTCACTGTCCAGTCTTTGGAGTGTTAGTAGTGTCACGACAAAATGGAGAGGAAACCCACAAGGCTGCTCAGCCATTATTAGCGTCCTTCAGAGATCCCCAGTGATGGCCTGTCTGACTTGTCTACTGCTGGGAGACAGGAACAGGAAGACAGAATCCTCTACAGACAAAATAACCTCTGCATATTCTATTTGTACATGCTCACGGAAACTTTAGGAGTTAACAATGTTCATCTTCTTACCAAATGAGGCAGAGAGAGAAAAGACATTTGGTAGAGTATTCTGTTGAGGTTTATGTATTTTCGCATGTCATTGTAGGAACACATAAAAACATTAGTTATGGTATGAGTCTGTTCTGTCAGGCAGGTACGATACAAACCATGAACAAAAACCATTTTGAATGTACATCACACAAATGTTTGCAAATTAATGTTGTGTTTTACTTGCAACTACCAAGTGATTTTTTTGTATTTGTTGTTGTTGTTGAATATATGTTTCCCCCATAATAATGGGAGGTACAGACATCCTTGTGTATAGAGAGATTTTAAGGAAGTAAAGTTGCATGAAATTTCAATACATTGACCTGTAACAGGATGGAGCAACATAACAGATAGTGTCTCAGAATTAAATTCTCTGTTAATGCTAAAAGGCAGTGTCTGTTAGATTTTTTAACAGAAAATAGCATAATTTTGAATTTTTACATTTTCAGAGTTGTTTATTTTCTTTGCTAATGGGCAGCTTTCTGATTATCTACATACAAGAGCTTCAGTGGTGAAAACGGCAAGACACTGTACAGTAATTATCTGTGAAACTGCTGGCTTCTGGGGTTTTTTTTGTCTCAGAAATTTTGAAATATTTTAGGCAACAGCAGGATATTTCAATTAAATAGTGCTAGCATGGGGGAAAATGTAAACAAAGACCCCACTTGAATAATATCTTATTGCTACTAAAATCCACAATGAACAAGAAAATTGAGTTAAGCCAGTGTCTTATAATCAAAGCAGTATATTAATCTTGCACATAATAGATTATGGTTGATGGATTGGTTGTTAACAACTAGAACGGACTTTGGCAAATGGAAGAGAAACATCAATGTTATGAGCAGAAGCCAGCCATAGCTTCAGTACAAGAACAGATTTCTATCCAGTCTGTTTCATTCATGGGCGTCCGGGTACCTTAGGTCTCAAAAGCCTGATGAAAAGCTGACCAAGATATTTATTAAATGCTTCTGTGACAGTGGAAAAGACAGCAACACTCACCAAGTGGCTAAAGGTTAAGAAAGATGAAAATGAGAAAATATCTGATAACATGCTTAAAAAACTCGGTGTCTCCTGACTTAGTGTCACAGAGCCAGACTCCTCTCAGGGGTGCCCAGTGACAGGACAAGAGACAAACTGAAACACAGGAAATTCCACTTAAACATATGGAAAAAAACTTCACTGTGAGGGTGATCAAACACCCTTGGAATAGAAACACACTTGGAACAGATTACTAAGAGAGGTTTTTGAGTCTCCATCTTTGGAAGTACTCAAAATCTGACAGGACAAGGATCGGAGCGATGTACTCCAGATGACCCTCCTTTCAGCAGTGTCTTGGACTAGACCATTTCCAGAGGTGCCTTCCACCCTCAACCATTCAGTGATTTTTTTCTACTAGTAGACGTATACAAATACAAGAAGAACAAGTCTTGGGATGGCAAAATAGAAGTATGACTTAGAAACTAGGAATGATATCTTGCCATTTTTCACAGAGTCACAGAATCATTGAGTTTTTCAGCAAACTCAAGAATGACCTTTGCTTATGTTAAACTATGTGAGTAAGAAACATTTTCAAGTTCTGAAAGACAAATGTTGCCATTGGGAAGAGGGAGGGAAAGGACACTATGTGGCTCTTGCAGAGGAAAAGGAAGGCTTTTTCCTAGGCAAGAAGACACTCTTGTTTGATGAACTTTGAAATTATATGTGACCAGAAAAGCAACTGATGCATGACTGTAACTAGTCCTGGTTCAGTAAATGCTATCTTTAGCACCAAGAGTATATGTTTTGGGAAGTTTGGACTTTAGTACATCCTCAACAATCTTTGGCAGATGCACAAGAGAATAGACTGTGATTGCCACCTCTCTCCATTAATATTACTGTGAGCTGAAAAATGGACTGCACTTTTACATACATATAGGGGAGACTGGCAGACTCTATATGAACCCGCGAGAGAAGAATAAGCTTATTATAGCTGACATTTCATTGTAAACACTTAGTAAAAATAAACTGTTCTTTCCTTTATATTGAAGTAAAGCACTTGAGCACAGAGTTTCTGCAGGTAAATTTTCTAAATAGCCAATTTGAGACATTACTAAATGCACGGCAGGGATTCAGACAAAGAGCTGTATGTCATGGACTACAAAAGGTACATCCTGTCCATAAGAGATGAGGCCGGTTTATAGTGCTACCTGCAGCTCCAGAGTAACAGTTTAACCAAGATGACATGCAAGAAAAATATTTCCTAATGTTATAAAATTTTTCTTAGAGTTGTTTGTTAAAGCATCCACCTTAAGTAATCTATGAATTTGTCCTTACTGTATTTAACCACCCAGAATTCAGAGGCAGAGAAATGTGAGAAGTACTACTATGAATTCGTTTGGGACAGTTTTCATCATTTATATGTGACTATGTCACCAGTGTTAGGGTGCTGCTCTTCTCTATCAGGAACTAGATTAGTCCAGCTCCACTGAAAGAAATATTGAATGAAACACAGGAAATAGTTAAAATTGTGACTGATACATATATAAATATATATATATACATCTGAGTAGATAATGCAGATCTGCTTTTAACAAAAACATTTGGAATTGTGAAGTGATGTTCTGATTCTTTTTTAATACTGGGAGACAATAATAAAATTTGACTATATTTGACTCTTCTGGGTTGCCTTAACCTTTTTAAAGTGCTAGGTCTGAGGCATAACATGAAAGCTTGGTGGAAATACCAAATTTAATTGTCATAGCTTATGTCTTAATCCACAGTACTGCTTCCAGTAAATTCCCCTCACTCACATGTCCATTCATACAATCTTAAGACTGGTGGACAAAAAAAAAGAACTGTTAATTTTACGGAAACACCTCTTGTGGAGATGCACCCACTGGACCTTCAACAGTGCATGTATTTGATAGACTCTTGTTAAAATTACAAGTCTGTGCTCTCTGTCTACAGCACTAAATAATGAATATTCATTTATACTGACTTTTTTTTCAGATAATTTGTAATTGAAGTCAGTATTGGACCATATTTTCAAAGCATCTAACAACCAGGTGCTTTTGTCTGTGAGAAGCAGAGGGAATATATTTCTACCAGTTCGGCTTCTTATGACAGAAACTAAAGGGAAACAAAATAACAAAGATTTAGGCAAAATCTGCTCTGCTCACAAATATTAGCCCAAGATTTTACCTGCAATTCAGGCTGATCAGAAACTTTCACACAAAACAAAGTTTCCCCATAAAGTTCCAGATCATTCAGCTCAAAACATTTCCTTTACCTTTTAGTTTTTGCTGCTCTGAGACAATTTCGGAGGTTTCTTTTATTCCTGAGATGTTTCATCCCGGAGCCAAGGATGCTGAAAGCTGTTACACTGCTTAGGTAGCTCTGGGGAAGATACAGCTGGAACCCCTACAACAAAGAACTTCTAGGCTCCTTTACCACAAGCTGAACTAATTTCATTAACTTCTATTGCTTTGCTGATTTTCTTACAGTCTCAATTTGTCTGCTTCATAAAGGCTTATATGCTTCACATTTTAAAAAGTGTTAACAAAAACCGAAGACTTTCTTCCAACTGAGCTTTCATCAATGCTAAGAAGTGAAGAACCACTTGCTCCTTCCTGTGAGTTATGGTTTGTTTTTTTCTCTCAAATTAAGCTTTGCATTCAACAGTATTGAGTGACTTGTATTCAGTTTTCAGTCTGTTGTAACTCCAGTTCTGCTTGGTAGTATTACTTCCTGGTGAAAAAAAAAAAAAAAGGTGATTTACATAATTAGTTTTGGTGCCTTTGGTTCCAACTGCCATTTTCCTTCACCCTCTTAAGTCGGCACATGCTTCTAGATTTTATCTTTTTGGTTTCAGATTTTTTCTGACATATGACCATACTGAAATCTAACCCTCAATGCAGTCTAAGCTTTAAAATAGTCCTACTTTCCATTTCCTTCTATACAAAAAAATTTAGAAACATTTTGAACAAGATTGTAATATTTTCCTGTGTGACATGTTTTTGCTTCATTGACTTATAATGAATGATTCTACATGAAGTATCATACTTTCTTTTTGTACTGTATATAACATGTTTGAAAGACTAATTCCTTTCTTAAACGCATCATGAAACCTTAAATCAATGCAAAATTTCCTAGAAATGGAGTGTATATAGCAATTAAATATGTGAAGAACTCACAAAGCCATAGTGACTCTTATTCTACTTGTGCAGAGTAGAAGTGGCCAGTCTGCTTTTTTAGGAGCAGACTTGTTGATCTTGTAAATCCTGCAGGCATTTAAAAAATATATATGTTTCTGTGAATAATATTTAAAAAATATTTCTACACCGTAACATTCTTCCTATACTATAATATTATTCTTCAGTTCATAGAAAACTTTTAATAGACTTTAGTGGACTTATGTTTGGATCCTTGGGTAAACCAAAAATGGGAATATACTTTGTAAGAACCAAGGGGGAACACCTGCATATTAGAAATGGCTCCAAAATGAACAACATTTTTTAATTTGCATAGATATTGTTAGCTTAAATTTGTAGTTTTTATTTTTGAATACTTTTAAAGAAATATCTTTAGTATTACTTGTATTAGGACTAGAAAGCTTTTGAGAATCATACATGGATTCCTCAATAATACCTTAACAGTACTTTGCTGGCGTAGCACACTATTAATGTCTTCAGGAACACTGACATAAAGCCCAAGTCATAACGAATGAAAACTCATTTTTTTCCCCGAAGACTTCAGAGTAAGTACTGCGATTCAGTCATGTCCTCAACTTTGTGGTATAAATTATATTTAACTACCGTATTTTTTTCCCCTCAGTTTGAAATTGGGCACCTCTCAATTCTACTCAAGAATGTATTTTATGGAAAAAAGAAGAGACATACTTATAAAGCTGTGATTTGAGAAAGAAACATGGAGATTCACACACTGCCTATCGCCTTCTGGTTCTCTCTCTTCCATGTATAAAAATATTAAGGTCATTAGCTAATTGAAGGACACAAAAATATCAGGCTATTAGCACAAACATCAAACAACTCTGAATGCTGAAACACTTCTGTGTTTTCTGACAGGGCCTTTTCTTTCTTTAATTAGAAAAAGAGGTGTCAGACCTTTAATGGAAATAAATAACTAAATAGGTGTCAAGATGATTAGGATGCATGCAGATTCCTTGCCAGAAAAAAATACTTGCAAAATTGCTCTAGCTCCCTGCACCATAGGGAGATGCCAAACAGAGGTAAAAGGCAAAAAATCATAGATCGTTCCATTAAAGAAATCATAACACAGGCCAAGAACAAAATGATCTACTCAAATCAAATACTTTTTAAAGGGCTTTATGAGGAAAAATATTTATCCATACTCAGATGAAGAGTGTACTACTCATTGGCTTAAAGTCAGTTACTTAGAGTTGTTTGTGACTAAGTCCTTAAGTCTTGTTTCTTATCTTCAGTATCATCCTTCAAATGATTAATCTACTCATAAACATTACAGTCAGGTATTTTTGTAAAAGTATCAGCTACTCCACCACCAATCAATCACTAGCACCAGATTCTTCACAATTTCCCTAGCCTTTGTGGAAGATAGCACATGAATGATGGGCTTGGGATAACAAGGTATATAATTGGTGATTCTGAAGACTTTTCTGTTTTCTTCCCAAAGGAGATCTTACATCTCTCAAGTCACAATTGCAAGGAAGCCTCCTGAACTGGGGATTCACTACTAGCTCTTTGTTTGATCCTTCTCCTAAAATGTTTTTTATTACACTCATAAAGTTTCCTACTGTTTGACCTCATGAGAAAGAAATTTAATTATCCTGTTGCAAGACTTGGTACTGTCTAGAACACAGTATAGGTCAGATGCTGACTCCCACTTTCCCAGTGCGTTAAAGGTAGACTATATAATTCATTTTTAAGGCTATTAAAAAACCTACTCTATTCTACCTCTCAAAGCTTCCATTGTTCTTACAGTGGTATCAACTTTCATTTCCTGCTATTTCAGTTTTCTTTGGAGTATTTGTATTTTTCCTCCCATGCACAGGGACTCTCCATCAAAATACAGAAGTCACCTAAACATGCACATCATAATGTCTATAAAACCCTTAATACATTGAGTGTGCTTGGTTTGCTGTACTTATCACGTTGTTGTCTGTTACTGCACTGGTGATGCATATACAGGTGATCTATCTACATTTTGACATTGATCAAATAATCATTGAAACTGTTCTTGGGACTGCTGGAACTTGTTAGGTATGAATTACCTTACCTTCACAATCAAACTCTGTTCTCCGTTAAAGCATGTGGGAGCAACTGCAGCACAAGTCAGTAGTAAGCCAGGATGATAAATCCATCCAAACTTAAATTTTGCCTCTGAATTTCCCAGACTTGTTCACAGTCCTGAAATTTTCTGGAGATAAGGTAACAAGCATGGGTTTAGTTTCAAAAAGGTGTTGGGTTAGACAAGGTGGCTTGCATTGTGAGGAGACAAAAGAGGAGTGTGAATGCCATACAATTGGAAACGATAATTCAAACAGGTGTAGACCTCTTTTCCAATACCTACCCCATTCATCAATCAAGACTACATTTTACCATGTTTTGCACACACAAAAGGCAAAAAAGTTTGTTCCTTCCTCAGAGGACAAGTAGAAAATTTATACAGTCAGAGCTGTACTGACGATAATAGACTTTGTAGCCCCTACTGGTGGGCGCTTTAAATTGTTTGCTTTTACATCAAGGCTCTTGGCCTTAGGCCAAAAAGGAGTTATTAACAAAAAAAAAAAAAAAGAGAGGAAATAGTCATAAGTAGCGATTTAGTAACTAGTAACCCTGACAGCGAATAAAATCCAATCTAAGTTTTGTCTCTCAGAAGCAGGGTGATAAAATTATCTTCATGTGCTTGCCAGATTTACTGTAATATAGTTAAATATGAGGGGTTAGATGACAAAAGGTGTTCCTCTGGTAGTGAGCTCAGTTCACATTGATCTTCCTTCCTGCATATGCAGTGCCACCCTTCTCAGTTTAAAACATCTGAATCTTAGAAAATATTTCCTGATTAACAGATAATTTCTAAGTGAGGTTTAATCTCTTAAACATACGCATTTGATGAAGATTCTTTTCAGTCTAATGATTTTATAGAATTATAATTACACTATATTTCTATCCAATCAGTATATTTTCTGGCTAATATTTTTGTGTGGAGTTCTTTAAAAAATAGTGCTTCAAAGTGCCTAGTTACTTCAGGGCAGAATTCTTCAACTTCTCTTGCTTTACAGCTCATTTTTGGGTCAGTAAATGCCAAGTGTATACTTGGTGCTAGATCCAAAACAACGTGAGGCATGAAAAAGTTTAGCTAAAATGTATTCAGACATTCTTTAGAAATTCTGTTTTAAGACCAAGTTACTTGTTATCTGGGTGTACAGTATTGCAGAAATGCTCTGTCATTACTGCTACTAAATTGGTTTTAACACCTTTCAGTTGATTTAATGCATATATCCACACCAAAGGCCTGCCTTTTTTTTTTTTCCCCAAATTAAGTGTTAACTGATTCAATAGAATTTTTCAATCCACATTAATAACAGAAACTGGACGAAAATTGCTGCATTACAATATGGTGGAACCCTATCAGGTTTTCTGTGAAAGACTATTGTAATCTCTAGGGCAGGGAGGACAAGTGAAAAAAGCTAATTTGATCCAAATGTGGGAGGTTAGGGGCTAAATGGTTTTAAAAGTTCCTCACAAAGGTACAGTTGTTGGAGAATTCTGGCAGAGCCAAATGATTATCAACTTTTTAAATTCTTATTTTACAGTAAAAGTGTTTGTATATTTTTGCTGCTGCACTGGGATGGACCTTCAGGTAACTAGGAAAAATATTAAGTTGCTGTTAAAATCTCATTTGCTATATATGTAATCTGTGTGTGTAAAAAAAAAAAAAAGTATCTGTTTAGGTCTTGAAATCTTTGTTTCTTTGAAATATTTCTACTCTGTTTTGTGTTTTTAATAAATATAGTTAGTAATAAAGTAGTAAGCATTTTTATAAAATAGTACAAATAATTCTGAAATCTGGTAATATATAATGAAGTTTACAGCTTCAGCTTTGGGACTGTATCTAATACTCATTAGTAATAAAGAACAAGAAAATCTATTAGTAAATGTGGAGAAGAAATGAATAGGGTATTGGTATATATTGCTCAGCAGAGAGGGACCTGGGGGTGCTAGTCAACAGCCGGCTGAACATGAGCCAGCAGTGTGCCCAGGTGGCCAAGAAGGCCAATGGCATCCTGGCCTGCATCAGAAAGAGGGTGACCAGCAGGAGTGGGGAAGTGATTGTGCCCCTGTACTCGGCACTGGTGAGGCTGCACCTTGAATCCTGTGTTCAGTTTTGGGCCCCTCACCACAAGAAGGACATTGAGGTGCTGGAGCAGGTCCTGAGAAGGGCAATGAAGCTGGTGAAGGGTCTGGAGAACAGGTATTAACGAGGAGCGGCTGAGGGAGCTGGGGTTGTTTAGTCTAGACAAGAGGAGGCTGAGAGGAGACCTTATCACTCTCTACAACTACCTGAAAGGAGGGTGTAGTGAGGTGGGTGCTGGCCTCTTCTCTAAAGTAACAAGTGATAGCACAAGAGGAAACATCCTCAAGTTGCACCAGGGGAGGTTTAGGCTGGATATTAGAAAAAATTTATTCACTGAAAGAGTGATCAGGCATCGGAACAGGCTGCCCAGGGAAGCGGTGGAGTCACCATCCCTGAAGGTGTTCAAGAAATGTGTAGATGTGGTGCTTAGGGACATGGTTTAGTGAGTTAGGTGGTGTGGGTTGACGGCTGGACTTGATGATCCTTGAGGTCTTTTCCAACCTTAATGATTCTATGATTCTGTGATAGTATATTGATTTTCCATCTAGTACCAGTTATTTATATATTTAGATGCCTTAATTTATATTACTTGTAGTTTCCCAGTGGGTAAGTTTCTCATGTAAAGAACCTTTACCCTAAAATGGTTGCTCCGCAAAAAGTGGTCCATAAATAATTGGATTTGTAAATTCTCTGAACTATCAGCAGAACAACATATGCATGAACTCACTGGTTTCCTTTTGACCACTTAAAAAGCTGTCAGAGAACATGCATTTTCTAATGAGTCTCGGAGTTTCCTGTATGGAACCAAAAGAATGACAAGAAATCACATCATCATGAAAATGAATTGGCTTCTTTTAACTGTAGGTGAAAAGGTTATTTTTACAAGAAACATTTTCAGGCAATAATTTGTTATATGAAGAGCATCTTCTGAGTTCTACTTCAGGTGAACACAAAACTAATCTGACTTTAAAGTTAGCCCTGCACTGAGTGCCTCCAGGAGCAAGTGTTTTTCCATGATAAGTGTTTGTTATGTTCAACTTATTTTTTTTTTAATTTTTATGATTATAAGTCTATTGGTGCCTGTACAATTTGGTAATTGTACATCTGTTTCCTGTGACAGATTTTCTTGCAATGGCACATCTTTCTTTTGAAGGCCCTTTTTGCATCGTCAGTACAACAGTTATGCTAATTAAAATTGCATCTCTACAGGCTCTTTAATATCTCCCCAAATGCAGAAACAGAATTCAGCCTGCTTATGAAGGATAAAGTTGAATGTTACCCTGATATCATTATCTAAGAGGATAAAGGGCAAAGGCTTAAGTGTTTCTGCCTTTGTTCTTGTTTCTCAAAATGAGTTTCTGGTAATGAGGACAAAAATGCATGCAGGACTCTCTCCATCCTGGATGCTCAATAGATACTTGCTGCTATATTGTCTGACTAGTTTTTTTTAATGAAAGTGGAGGTACTAGAAGTCTAAGTCCTTATGGTTTGAACTCGAGAATGAGGCTCTCCAACTCGGACTTGTAATAGACTTGTGTACAATAGTATCAGATAAAAAAAAAAATACATATAAACAGCTCAGACATAATTATATTCAATACATGAGTGATACCATTAATTCACAATAAATATATTTGTCCTTAGGGGTTTGTGAGCTTGAATATCTCATTTTAAATGCAGCAGTTAATAGAACTTAGTCCTCTTCTGTTAACAGAGCAAAGAAATGTAAAAATTTTTCCATACTATCATGTTTTAAATGGTCAAAAGAGATGCTTATATAGGAATGTAACTGATTCAGAGGATTTACAAACTTGCAGCTAATACTACTTTTAATTTATATTAACCAGAAATCTTCTTATACTGTCTCCTACTGCACATGCTAGTAAAAAGCTGACCTCTAAAATTACTTCTCAGCAAAAAAATTAAACAATGGCACAGAGTTTCACAAAACTCAGCATCTTTGCAAAGATTAAATTTGCTATTTGAAACTTAAGCAAATAGTTTTAAAGCCTCTGATATACTGCAACTTAAAAAAAATAAATGTCTTTTTATAAAGTTTCAGTAGAAAGCAGCTCAGACTAAAAATATCTTTTTTTAATAGATTTGTCAGAAGACAAGAATCTAAAACAAGTTTCTTGCTAAGGAATAGAAAAAAAACAAGTTAATGATAAATTTGATCAGTTAAACTTTAAGTGCCCAGGTAGAATAGAATTGGTTTCACTCCCAGAAGTCATGTTTGGGTGAACGAGGAGACATTAAATATTATGCATGTGTGAAAATAGAGAAGAATGCTGTATAAATTCAGTGGACGACGAAATTGTATGCAGCATTTTTTTTTTTCCAAATGCATGGTCAGTGATGAAATTGGTTAATCCAATTATTTTAAGAGTCATGGGTTCAAATGTTGAAATGCAATTGTCTATGCTACTCTGCCTGTGGTGTAGATGAGGGGAACAGACCTGCTCTGTCTTTTCCTTAACACAAGTCAGTGTCAAGCTTCTGTCCAACCTATTATCAGAATGCCTGAGAAACAAGAGAAGTGGAATTAGCATTCAGGAAACTGGTTGTTTGTTTTTTTCACTCTATCATGAAAACTGATGCTTTATGATCCAATTAGGCACGCTATACACTTTGGTTTAAATTACCTCTCTGCCTTCCACTGAGGTCTCCCACTTTTCTGCCTGAGAACTGTAGTCCTGAAACATCCTCACTTTTACAAGTCATCAGAATTACATTCCCCATTATTTTAATCAAACTGTTGATAAAACTTCCACACATCATTTGCTAGTCTTGATGGTATGATTCTTTGCAATGTGCTCTTGCAGTAAAGTGCCCTGGAAAAGAGATAACTTTGAAAGTAAGAAAATCCTTTTGCTGAAAATTAATATAAACTATATTATTAATTATTATTTCACTGTATGATTTTCTCAGAGTTAATGATTGCACTAACATTGTCTTTTGCTGTGTACAAGGCTTGTTTCCTGGAGTATTTCCTATTATTATCCTACTTCTGCCCAGTTATTTAAAAGAATGTGTATCTTTTTTTTTCTATTTGAATAGAGACGGTTGCTGTGCAAACTCTGCTATGTCACTATGAAAAAAAAATAGTTTTGTTTACTTGCATACGTTTTTTGCTTTGAAAAAGTTCTAAAAATCTTGAAATGTTTTAAAAATGTCCAGATTTGCAGTGACTTTGGAAATGAGGTGTTAGGTACAAATGTTGGTGTTACGGATGGAGAGTACCATCTGTCACCACCATCTCCGAACCGAAAACTCATTTGTTGTAGAGAATTCATTTGCTGTAGGCATGGGAAGTGGCCACAGAAAACAAACAGCAAACTCAAATTCTGGCTTCCACAGCAGCCTGCATGCAGCAGCAAGCAGGCGACCAGGGATTTAAGAAGTCAGCATCTAGCTTGCCTTCCTGATTGAAGCTTTTTTAAGTGGTCAATGAAGAGTGCCCAAATGCAGCTATAAGCTTTGCATGCAACAGAATTACAATATATTTTAGAAATGTCTTGCAGCAGTAAGACATATTATTGATTAAAAACACAGAACCCTTATCAATTCCAGTTTCCTAAAGAAAGATGGTTCCCATATTGTGGTGATGGTGTCTCGTTCCATTTTCCTTGCCGTTTCAAATATACATGTAAATTAAAAAATATGAAATGTTGCTTCAAGTCCATTATGACACTGAGAAGTGAATCTGATAACAAGAACGGGAACCACCCCCTCTTGATTTCTGCAAATACACAGATCTGAGTTCCTAAGATACAAGGGACAGTAAAAACAGAGAGCTGGTCAGAAATATATAGGTTTAATGGAGAAGCTCTTTCTTTAACAAAAGTAGATTTTAGTCAAATATGTTTATCAAAATGAACATTAGTCGGGCAACTATGTTTCTTTCCTTTCATTAATGTCAGGAGTGATAGGAAAATTAGTGTTTTTTTATTTTCCTCCTCACCAGTAAACCGCATTCAGACAACTTTTAACAGGACATTTTTTGAAAACAATCTCAGCCTCTGTCATCAGTCACTGTCATCATCAGTAATCCTGTAATGTCCCAGCATGCTAAAATATCAAAAGCCTTTCTTTTCCATGGTGCTACTAATTTACACTGTCTTGACAGATGGTATGATTTGGGCTGAAGAATAAACGGAGGAAAAGAAAATTGTTTCTTTTCTGTGACTGGAGTTACAAGTCCCAAAGAGTAAAACACAGGTAAAATCAGGGAAAGCCAAGGAGCAGATAAGAAGGGACAAAATGTCAAAAAGAAAGAGAAAAAGCCTGCTTGGATAAAATATTCTCTGTAGAGATCAAAAGAAGCATAATGAGCTTTGGAGGCAGATCAGACAGATTGCTCCCTTATTTGGAATATGTCTTGGATGGGGGCATATATAGGTAGAATGACCAATTCACTGCTGCCTGTTGTGATGTATTCCCATAGCAGAATATACTTGAAGAGAAAATAACAGATGAAGCAGGTTTCTTTTTTTGTTTGGGGTTTTGAGGCTTTGGTTGTTGTGTTTGGAGGTGGTTTTTTTGGTGTGTGGTTTTTGTGGGTTTTGTTTTTTGTTTGTTTTGGTTTTTATTAACATATTGATTCCTGACAGCACTGTATAGGCAGGACTTTTCAAGTTATTTTTATTCCATTTTAAAATTTTAAAAATTCATATTTATTCCCAATTCAAGTTTTCTTAATATTAAACTAGGATTTAACTAAAATACAGATGTTATATGCTTGCTCAGACTAGTAAAATCTTCAGTGTGTTTTCCTTTGCAAAAAAATATTGTACATTGTACATACTGAGTTTCAGCTGAATGAACTATTCCTTTTTAAATAATATACTCTGTCCCTAAATATTAACATTTATTGAGAGTTTATTTCTTCCTTATTAGATACTTTTTTCCAATAACTTCTTATTTGTCATTCTTATCTTCCATTCTTGGAAGCCTGATCCAAACCCATGAAATCTACTGGAGTTTTAGTTGTGAGAAATATATGCAAGAAAGTATTTTTCTACTCTGTTCCAGCTCTGTATTCCTCATGCTTATTTTCTCTTCAGGTTTGAGTATTTAATAGGATTTCTGTCTATTTGCTATGCTGCTTTTTCTGGCATTTCTTATTTCCTTTCCTGGCTTCTGTTCAGGTTCCAAAACCCCAACCATTCAATACCTTCTCCCCAGATAATTACATTTACAAGAGTCCGTAACTCCTGCATGCTAAATTATATTTCACTCAGGCTGTCCTTCTGGAAGAAGGAGGGGAGGAAGAAAAAAAGCTTTAGCGTGTCTCCTGAAAATCAATTGGAAAAATAAAACGTGCTGCCGATAGCTGTTCTGCACCTTCAGAACTGTGTGCATACTCGGGCAGCTATTTGATACAAACATCAGAGCCCTTCTCCCCTGCATATATTCTTATTCTACAGTTCCTAAAAATAATCTTACATTTGCCATTATTTCTTCTGCTGCTGTAAAGGGGGCTGGACCAGAAACATTAATCTACTTCCCAAGTACTTGAAACCATTACTTTTAGTCCTATGATTGTTTTGCCATTCCTCTTCCCTAAAATTAATTTTACTCCCTCTATTCCTGATCAGTGAGTGAAGCTGAAATCTGCTACTGTTTCTTGTGGCTCCATTCCCTGTTGTCCAAGGTAGCTCACTGAGTTGGCATAGTTATATTGCTCAGTTGCATTTCATGGCTTCCAGAAAAATTATTTCCCATAAGTTGTGGGGTCAATTCACTTTCATGATTATATATCACCTTTTAAGTCACAAATGATTGTCCTCTTTTTTTGATCCCACATGCACCAAGGGGAATAGAGATAAGATATGGTCTAAAGAAATAAATAAAAGCAGAGAGAAATTAAAGAAAAAAATCATCATCATTTGTCCTTACAGGACGTTGAGCCTTTTATGTTTAGGTTTAGTCATATTTCTGACAGACCAGAGTGAACAATGGCTGCTGCAGTTCTTCAGTGGTGCTCTTGTGTGAATTCCTCTGTGTCTTTTGATGCCAGAGTATAAGACTGGCATGCCTTTTCTTGTCAATGCATGGTGCTTCTAGCATCAGTTTGGGCAGTGGTAAAGGGGAATATGTTCTTGTATACCTTCTCTCCATCTTCTACAACTTGTTTTCCAGGTTGAAGAGAGTGTAAAATTGGGGAATTTGCTCCAGTAGGACTGCTTTGAGTGATGAACCCTGCCTGCAGGCAAATGCTTCCTGGATGCTGCAGAAAGTGATGCTGCACCTCCTCTGTCCAGGAATCCAGTATGGATGGTTCCTGGTTTCCAAGGGCTGGATAAATTAACTAGAAGAATCCTTGTGAGAATGTCCATTTAGTTATGAGATTTGTTAGTCTCCACATTATAAATACCACTTCTTGCTTCTTTAAGAACAGTTGTCAAACTGTGTGAGCTCGTTTAACTGATTTGCCTTTTCCAGCAAAAGGAAAGTTTTTATTAGTTGCCTGTATTTCTGTCCTCCATGTATTACAAAGGTAGCCATTAGAATACTCAATAGGATTTTTTGTTTTCCTGTATTTGTTCTGTTTTGTTCTTTCCGTATGTGAGAGCATGTTTCACACTTAGTTCGTTTTGCAAGTCTGAAAGAATATGGTAGCTTTAAAAGAGCAGAAGGTGAAAACTATTTATGAAACACTGAGCTCAAAATAATACAATTAAATATAAATGATTGTTGGCTGCCATTAATGAAAAATAAGCATTTTTATTAGAACTACTTTTAGTTAATAACACAACCACATTTCAGTAACTAACTTTTAATGGGAGACAGTCTTTGGTCGTAAGAAGTTCCTAGCATTTAAATGTTGGATAAGATTTCTGCAATGGATTACTATCTCTTAAAGATGGTAGTTTGTTTTTTTTTCTGATTTACTTACAAGTCTGTAAAATGACCCTTGGCTACATGAGGGCTAAAAGGAAAACCATTATGACACAATTTAATGGAAGCATGTATCTTCCAAGAGAGATGAAGGATATTAATCCTGACATGAATGATGTTATGCCAAAATCCTTGAGTTAAAGGCTCAGAAGATTCTTGTCCAAAGATGCACAAGAGACCAACAGCAGCATGAAGAATGACATCTGAAGACAAATCCCTAACTTCTAATCTACCTTTTCCTTAGAGATCAGTTTATGTACCAACAACTGAATCCATATCCACAAATGATAACTGGGAGCATCATCAGTGAATACTGCTTGTTCTGCAGAATGTTTGCTTAAAAATATCTGTGTGATATAATGCTTCCTAGGGATCATGCTATCTTTTTTGGCATATTCTTTGTAAAAAGTAAACACTTGCATCCTCAGTAAGATCAGTCCAACAAGGGAAGAGTGATGTGACATTTTGCAGTGCTTTATTGACCGTACAAAAAAGTGACTGTGATTTTGTCTTTTGCATAAGTTCACAGCAGAGAAAAGCATTGCTTTGAGCCTCTTGAATCTCTCAGAAATACAGTGCTGTCAGATCAAAAAGTTAACTCTCAGCCCTGCAACTTTTTGCTACTAACACTACACAATAAAAGAGTGTACCTGAGGAAACATGGCTAAAATGTCTAGATAGCCTTGTATGTACTTGCACTGTTACAGTACCTTCCCCCTCTTATCATACACTTCTTTATACTTTTAATTAAAATAGCCTGTCACTGCTCTAACATAAATGGTAACTTATGATATAGCCTTTGATTTCCAATACATAACATCTCCTTTGTCAATGTGTAATAACTAAAGGCATCCTCTACAAATTTCATAGCAGAAAATACAATGAACTGCACATCACACCTGTCTTTAGATTGTCCTTTTAATCAAATTATTTCCAGAAGTGAAGTTTTAAGGACAGGTCTTCTCTTCCAAATTCTTAATTCTGGTAAAGGTTTTACATCTGTGACCTGAAGTTCAAAGGTGGGGACAGGGCAAACACAAAACAGACAAAAACTATCTAGCAGTCTTCTAACAAATAAATGTGGAACAAACTCTTGATTAGCAAAATTTAAAAGCAAATGATCTAGTTTATGATGGTTAATGACAATGTTTTCTAACAGACAAGGGAAGATACCAATTTGCAGATACGTTTTAGAGTTTAGTGCTTCATTCTGACCCTGATTCTTTTCTTTTGGAGTAAGAAAAATCCCTAGATGTAACAGGCTAAGTACAAGCAGGAGCTTCTGTAATATGAAATCTGTTTACCAGGGAACCCTTGGTAGACTTTTGGAACCTGAACATTTTTAATGTTTACAGAAGGGTCTTTTTTATTTGAAACGAAAAACTGGACTATTTTGATCTCATTTGTGCCTGCCCCTACATTCTGGAATCAATAAAAAGTATGACATCTGAAGCTACACTAAACTCTGTCAATATTTGGTACAAATAAATAACTAAAAGAAAAAAAATATTTAGAATAGAGAGAGCATTTATTCAGCAGATCTAGGCATGTGTTTAAGTTATCATCCCTCAGTTAGACTTCTTGCGTGCTGTATTTAAGTGTTGAACCAGAGCCCAAAAATATGAAACTGTTTTTATTCCATGTAGTACTGGTAATTACACGAAACTGTGATGCATCTGTTATTAACCACTCATAGAAAGGTAGTGCAGCTGTTCCTCTTAGTGTGAGCCTTTTGGGAGGATACGTGGTGGAAACAGACACATAGAATGGTTTGGGTTGGAAGAGACCTTAAGGATCATCTAGTTCCAACCCCCCTGCCATGGGCAGGGACACCTCCCACTAGCCCAGGTTGCCCAAAGCCTCATCCAGCCTGTTCTTGAACCCCTCCAGGGATGGGGCATCCACAGCTTCTCTGGGCAACCTGGGCCACTGCCCCATCACCCTCACAGGAAAACATTTCTTCCTAATATCAGGCAGGCATTAGGAGCCCCTCCGTGCAGGATCACCCACCTTGAGGGCTGAATCCCACCCAGAGCTGTCTGGGCAGCAGGAAGGAGGGATTCAGGGCAGGGCAGAGGGTTAAGGAGAAGCGAAGCAGCGTGGTTTCTACAGGAACCTCTCACTATGAGGCAGACAGCCCAGCCTGAAGAGGAAGGGGCTGGTGAAATGTTTGGCAAGACTCAAGATTATCCACTCAAAGTTATGCCACTGAAGTGACTACATGGTGTAAACCGTTAGGGGAAAACAGATGCTGAAAATGTGTTGATACATTGCACTTCATCATATAGACAGAAAGACTTTTTAAAAAATGCAAAGCTTCTGTCTAAAATCCTAGACCTACAGTGATTTTTTTTATTTGCATAGATAAAGTATTTGGATTAGCTGATGTCAGGTTTCTTCTACCAAATGCCAAAGCTGAAACTCTTTAAATAGGTTTTTATAGACTTTAACAAGACCTGCAGGCCTCCCAACTCAGTCAATAACAATGGGATCTGTGATGATATATAGTGAGTTATAGAGTCTAGGTTAGGAAAATTGCATTTTGAAATCAGATCTTGCCAGAAGATTTCTACAATTTATTATTATTTAACTTTGTTATCTTCCTATATATATAAAAAAGGTACCTTACTGGATACACTCAGGTGTTAATATTACCTTCGAAAGTACACTTTTAAAGGCAGTTTGAGTGTTTTTTGGAAAATGCAGGGTTTTCCCAGTCAGAATATTTCTGAAACATTCAGCACTGAAGGGATTAAAACATTTCATGTGATGGAATTCAGGGAATATTATTTAATGCCTTTGTGTATTACTGTAATCTGCATGGTGTTGGTAAAAGTAATAGGGTGGGAAAAGGAGAAATACCACTGTGTACTGGCCAATCTGTGAATGGAAACAGGACTAGGAGTGGAATGAAGCATCAGTGCACACCTGCTTGCTGCAGGATTTAATACAACAGTCACAGAGAGCCTAGGTTGCTGTTGTATCTCTCTGTATGCCAGGCTCACATCTGGGAAGAACATTTCAAGTTGTCAGTGGTTTTGTGCTTCACTTGTACAGCCCGAAACAACTCCTCTTTACTCAGTTACTGTTGGTTTTGTACTGTGCATCATGAAGATCTTTAATTGAATATAACAGAAATACTAGATACTACAAATACAAAGTAGCTATGGAACATATCTTCTGAGTTTTGAATAGCAAAATCTCTTTTGTTTAGTTTGTTTTAATTCATACAAATTGAGCAACTTCCTACTGAGAAGAGCACACATTCTGAAGCACATTCCTTAAAATCAGGTTTGTAAAAGAAAATAAAATGTTCCTTTAAGTCATTCTTACTGACACTGCTGTTCCTGTAAAATGAATTCTTTCTCCTGATCTCTCTCCTAATCTGATGTTGTGAAGATCTGAAGATTCAAATCTCTTGTACAACGAATACTGCAACTCCAGATGTATTCTTAACTGGAAAAGTGTTGAGAGAAAGTGGGTAACTGGCCTTGCTAAGCAGCCCACTGAAGCCAATAGAAATTTTTCTGTCTTTTCAGATTAAAGGATTTTTTGACAAACTGAATCCTAGTTAAACATCACATCTTAGTATTTTCAGAAAATTTGAGTGGCAGGGGCTGACCATGTACCTGTATTATAGATATGTGCTATGCTGGGTCCATGTGAAAATAGTGTTGATGCACTATATTCTATAATGAAGTACAAAGAGAAACTGGAAATGGGATCCAGGCAATGATCAAAACCACAGTCTTTTAATCTTCTACAATACTTTATCTGAGCTTGTGCCAATATTTCCTCTTGATATGTATTAGCCATGAAATAGTTTTGTACTAGGGAACGGTATGTATTTGGTGAAGCAAATAAGCAGTAGGGAGAAAGGAAATGTAGAGGTACATCACAGTAAAAAAGAAAATAAACAAACAAACAGTTAGAGACTGTAAATTATTAAACAGTTTTTTGTGCAGCTAAAATTAAGAAAAAAAAAAAGGAAAAGTTTCAACCTATAAACATTTTTATATACAAATCTTATAATCCAGTTTGGACTCACTCGTCATAAAGGGGAACTACATTTTCTCTTGGTACATCAGAAAAGATATATTTTTTTTTTTCTGAATAACTATGCAGTGTCAAATGCAATTGGTTGTTTGAAGGAAGTCAGTGGGAGAGAGGTATGGGAAAACACTGAAGCACAATTAACTCACAAAAGGAAGATTATTTCCTCTCTGAAACTATTTTTGTGTTTATCACATTAAAAAATTTGACATCTGCACTTAAGCTTACTATCTTCAGATGTTCTATACTTGCATTTTACTTGGGCAGTTGACAAGCATTCATTGGAAATAATGCTGCTTCTTTCAAGAGGCTTTTTTTTTTTTTTAAAAAAAAATACAGTACCAGGTAACAAATCTTTTCTTTCCTTTGTTGAGAAAAACTTCTTTCAAGAGGCTTTTTTTTTTAAAAAAAAAAAATACAGTACCAGGTAACACAAATCTTTTCTTTCCTTTGTTGAGAAAACTCTGTCTTAATATGTTCACGTCCACAATCCTTTTCTCCTGAATATCTTTTTATTCTTCTAGAAAAGACAGTAGACACTCCACTACATCACTTGCAGTGCAATTTAAGGTCATACATTGTGATAACTACTTGATTAAAGAACAGAAGTGTACCTCCAATGCTATTAACCCAAGACCTATGTTTCCCCAATTTCTGTAGAGAGATAAAAAATATCTACCATTTATTTTATACAGACCATGGATTAGGTATGATTTCACCATATAGAAAAAAATAATGAAGATGTGATTCAAAGTGTTTTTTCTCCCAGATACATTTAACACAAACAGTTCTTAGGCAGTTATCAGTTCCTCAGAGAATTGGACCCTAGGTAGGATTAGGACAATTACTGATTCATAGGGTGATGGGAATGTACATGATTGTTATTGTCTCGATTCTGAAGGCAGTATTTGACAGTATGGTGTCTCAAACCATTATTCTAGATTTGACTACATCCGTCACGCTTCTCTTTCTTTTTTTAAAACTAATTATAAGATGTTGTTACTTAAAAACTGTATGGGCTATAATCTGTTATTATTTAGTCTGGCTAAAATGTTGTCTTTGCTACTTTACTCAGAAGACAGGAAAAACAAAACAAAACCAAAACACCAAACAAACAAATAAACCCAAACAAAAAATCACCAGAACGTAAACCTCCACCCATTAAAAACGTCAAAGAATTTAATATAAGGTCACAGATTAACTTCAATGCAAGGGTAACATATGAGAAGGCAAAATACCTTGGAAGGCTCTTCCTAGTGTTAGCAAGGTAAGGATTAGGCTGTTAGTAAAGGATGTTTTAAATTACCACTGCATTTAAACATCCTTTCTCTCAGTTTTCTGACGTGCAAACAGGAGGGAGCTGCTGCTGTTTAGTTTAACGCTATTTTGTACTCCTCTGCTGATAAGCACAGTTTGACTGGGTGAAAATGTAGGAGAGACTGTGCCTAATAAAACTGCTGAAATTCTTCAGAGATATTACTGCCACTATAGAAGAGGTGTATTTCCCACTTTAGAGTGGATGTGATGTACTTAAATTTACAGGAAACATGTTATGAAGTGTTTAACCTGATATTTCTGTCTTATTTGGAATGCTATTGAATATTACATAAGATGCTGGATGGAATCAAAACAATAAAAACTGCTATGTTAGTTGAGAGCTCACTGACCTATTCGAGCATCTAATACTCATGTGCGGGTTATCTTGACCCCATTCAGTGCCATATTATGACTGTTCCACCCCACTGCCTTTCAGTCTAAAGGTTCTTAATAATCTTAAATTAGTTTATATTATTTTCTTTGGTGTTCAGATGTGTTTTTCTGTAACAAGTTATGGACTATTTATGGCCATAAAACTAAAAATCACATATCACAGCAGTCCAGAAAAAGAAATACTGTCATCACAACATTCATGTTAGTTCATACTTTGTATTTTATTCACAAGTACTTGCTTATAAGTGATTTGTGAAATTGGGAAGTAATTCGCAATTCCAGTGTCTAGAATTGATGATCTACTGCAAACATCTGTTTGAGGGAATTAGTTCATTCTTTATTGTTCTCATTGAAAACTCAGCTTTGAAAACAAGGTTTTTCACTTTTTTAATAAATCTTGATCTGTACTAAAAATATTTATTACTGATAGAAAGGCAAATTTGTTCTTCTGTGAAACGACTGAATTTAATATGGGTTACACTGCTATCACTGGAGACAGAACCGATACCTGCACATTGGTTATGGATGTACCTTTTGCTAAGGTTTGCGACACTTTTTTTAATTAACCCTTAGTCAAATATGACTATCAATATTTAACTGTCTGAGGTTGTAACTGCCTCAGTCTAATTTCTTAATGTTGTGTAGCCAGTCAGATCAGGCAAAACACATGGTTTTGCCTTTTTCAAATAAAATAAAAATGGTGGTAATTTAACAGCTAATTTCTATTGCCCACTGTGTTTCAGTGCTGCACTTTAAAAACTGTTGTTACCTATATTTGCCCAAGATAATATTTTTTAAAATGCACAGGTTTAGGTGTGCAGAGCCTTCTCGCAAGTCATCCATCACCCAACAGTTCAGATGCCTAAAGTTATGATATGGGGATCCTGTTGAGCACACTGGAGCCAAGCTCGTGGAAGGAAACAAGGGCACATTTGCCTGTGGTGACCTTGTCCACCCTGTTTTTGACAGTCATTGTGAAAAAGGGGACAAGAACTGCAATCGAAAGAGTGCTGAGAAGAAAGTATAACTTAGCCAAGGATTTAGACGTAAAATACTTTTGGGACTGGCTGATGTAAGAGACTTGGGCTGAGGAACTGCAACTGACTGGATCAAGATATGTTTGAGAGAGTTGGGAAACAGAATCCGGAATGGAGTCTGGGTTTAGGAAGGGTTCAGGGAAGAGGAATGAAGAAAACTGCTATGCTGAGTATGATAAGATGAGAGAAGACCATGCTTGAGGATCAGGGGTTGAGGAAGGAAATAAGAAAAGCTTAAGAGTCCAGTTTTTTTAGGAAGCTAGAGGCTGAACTCACAATTCTTTAGATAATCCTATAGCTGCCCACAAAGTTACAGAACCCATGACAGTATGGAGCTCTTGATATTCACTCAGATAACTACAACCTACAGCTGCTATCATTTTTTTTCCATTAGTTTAAATGTCAGAAATCCACAAAGCATCTCTAAAAGTTCAAACATATTTATGAATCACGTGGCTGCTAACACTGATGCAGGGAGTTGAATGGCTTTTTTTTCCTAGTGTTTTGGGGTGGTTGTTGTTTTTAAATCACTCATTTGAATATGTAGGTTTAAACAGTGAGGTTTCACAAACATACTCATGAAAACTTGGCAAACAGTGTTGTTACTTTACTCAGAAAACAGGAAAAAAAATCCAAAACACTACAGCAGCTGAACTGGCAAGTGCAGCAACTATATACCCTGTTATTCAGCACAAAATTACATGTTGATGCATTATGTTCTAATTGATTTAACCTTTATGTCCCCTTTTATCTGAGACTTATGGTCCAACAGTCCATTACTCATGAGAAACTTCAGATTTCTTCTGTAATCTCACACCCCTGTTCACTTCAGCCTTCTGTTTTATTTAGTTTCTGAATGGGCGATTACAGCATGAAAGTAGAATTATAATTCAACATATGTGATACCAAATGGCAGGGAGTCATGCCCAGGCCTTCAAGAACTGAGAAAATCTTTAATTTCTGTGAAGAATGCAATACAGCTTCTTTACAACCCTTCATACATGAACCTTTTCCCTGCTGTGGGGTACCATGATTGATAAATGTTTGTTTCGTCGTGATAATATTGATAATTCCTGCATTTAACAGTTCAGCTGTAACACAGTTGGCAACGAACTGTACAATGAACTGAAGCTTTTACTGTGAACTTAGAACACCCTTCTGGGATATGTCATCTTTGACGTAATATCTATAATTGCACAGATAAGGTAAAATGTGGGCCAATTTCTATTTCATCCTGGAATGGTAAAGCACTTATTACTACAAAGCATAGATACACAGGGATATGACTAGATTGTTTCTCACTGTCCTTGACAAACCTTTCATTAGGAATCAGGTTGAGAATATCTACCACTCAGCCAAAGAAGATGACAACAGTCAAGTAGCTGAATATCTGATCACTTCTGTCATAGCTTGCTTAAAACAATCATAATTTTATACGAAAACTTCTCAGAAGGTATTGGCAATGGCAGTGAAATACTGAAGAAGAATCTTCAGGAGTCTGCTGTGCTTGAACTGTTGTTTACTCTCTCCTCCCTTCTGAGCTGTTAAAATAAACATGTGGTTTTGTTAATCCATTGCAGTAGTTCCTCTGCAGAGAGTAGCTCTCTCATTAGTGTTACTGAACTGATTTTCAAACCTCTGCACTATTGCTAAACGTGTAATAGCTATTGCCCTTGCCCACATCTTTCCACTACCACTTTGGGATACTTGGACTACAAATGCACTGAATGAAAACATACTTATTATTTAAGATCCTTCAAAGAAAGGAACTATGTGAATATAAAGCACTATTATTAAGCAATAACTGAGCTGCAGGCCATTAACCCAGTCAGTCTTCAATCCCAGAGAAGTCATCTATGCTGAACTTTTTATTACTATTATCATAAGCACAATGCAAAACAAAGAATCAATCCCACAGGTATATTGACTCTTTAGTGGGTGATACTGCTGTTGTTCTATTGCATGCTATAATTACTGTGCACATTAGCTATTCTGTTCTTACTGTAACACCAGTAAAAGCCAGTAACGGAGGGGGAGAAATGCTTCCTAAGTGTTAAATCCAAATACGAGAAATATTTGTAGTCCCCATGCTCTAAGCAAAGCTACCTGAAATGAGTCTCTCTTCCCAAACAGGTACTTGATCGGAATAGCTGTTCCCTCCCTGCAAGCAGCAGAACAGCTCCTACCCTGATTTAGAGACAGGGGAGGCAGGTGTCCTTAACACCATGCTCCGTGCCAAAACCTTTCCATCTGCAGGTCTTCACAGCTTGAGAAAACGTGGGCCAAAGTGTCACCTGCAGTATGCCATTCATCTTGACAGAGAATCACACCTCTGTTTCAGAGTCAGGATTGTAAAGTGTTGTGGTTTGGTGTGGGGGGTTTGTTCTGGCAGCAAGAGAGGGGCTACAGTGGTGGCTCCTGTAAGTAACTGTGAAAGGTTCCCCCACCCGGGCTCCAAGGCTTTGGTAGCCAGGGGAGGGCGGGGCAAGTGCCACTGAGATGGCTGTGGAGGACCCCACATTGCAAGAAGTAGCTGTGCCCGAAGGAGGCTGTGAAGTTTGCTGAAGGGACCCACGCTGGAGCACAGCAGTTGTCAGAAGACTGTGACCCCGGGTGGGAAGGGCTCTCCCATGAGAGGGACCCCACGATGGAGCGGGGAAGCTGTGAGGAGCCCTCCCCTGAGGAGGAAGGAAGGAGCGGCAGAGACAGAGTGGACAGACTGCACCCCCATTCCCTGCCCCCCTGAGCCGCCAGGGGGAGAAGGTAAAGAAACCGGGAACAAAGCCTTTGGGCCTGGGAAGAAGGGAGGGGTGGGGGAGAGGTGCCTTTTTACAATGTAGTTATTTTTCTCATGATCTTGCTCTGGTTTTGGTTGTAAATATTGTTAACCAATTAAATAGTTTTTGTGTTTTCCCAAGCTGTGTCAGTTTCTTGCCCGTGACCGTAAGCAGTGAGTGAACCCTCCCTGTCCTTGCCTCAGCCCATGAGGTTTTTAGCAAGAGGCTGGGTGGTGGCCTTTAAACCACAGTAGGCGAGACCTCATTTTGGATGAGGCTGCAGGCAGAGTTTTAATGCTAAAGCATAGGCCTACACAGCAGAAAGAAAGGAGAGAGGAGGCAGCTGTGGCACAGTTACCTGCCGAGGGCCTTCAGCGAACACCAGAGACCAGAGTCTTTGCTGCTGTTGTGTTCTGTGCGTGCTGCAGCCTCACTTGCTATGTAGATATTTCCCTGATTATGCGTTTCTTTAAATCACTCCTTTGGTTTGCGATATTTACTATTTTTTTTTCCTCCATCCGTCACCTTGTTAAATTTCAGTTGCGGTCTATTTGTATGACCTGTTATTCTCTGGGAAGAACTGTTCCCAAAGGAGATCTTGAAACAAGTCAGTGCAACCTTCAAACTTTTTTGTCAATATTTAAAAATGCGGCAGGCAGAACTCTTGACTTGCTATTTCACATTTTCATGAAAATAAGATCAATTTGCGGCCATTCTGTGTGTCACTGTGACAGCAAGATCTTTTGTATTTCTTCAGTTTTTTAATAAAGTGTTTGACAGGACGTGTTTTAGAGGCTCTCTCGCTGACAGCAGGGTGGTTTTTTTCCTGGCAATTTGCTTGACCCAAATATAGTTCAACTGAGTAAAGGCATGGGTTTTTCAAGAAGAGTCCTCTTATTTGCACATTTTTAAACTTCAGCACTGACAGGGGCCCAGGGAGGGTTAGTGAAAAGTTCGTGTGGTAGGTCGATCACTGTCAAGGGGTCACTGATGCTATCACAAGTCACTGTACTTGCTACGCCCGTGTACAGGGCAACTTCCCATAAAGGACAGAAATTGGAAACTATTCAAAAGGCAATACCATCCACAAAAAATTCAGCTGCATGTGGTAAATTAGCTAATTCTCATTATAAAATACTTGTCTTTTGCCAAAGAATCTGAGCCTCATGTAGCAATTTGTACCATAATGTAAGAATATTTTTGTAGTAGTTTCAAATCCAGGAAAAATCTTGATGCACTGTTTTAAACAATTTCGGTGATTCTGGTTAGCGTAATTGTAAATGTAGTTATATAAAGTTCTTTTTTCTTTAAACCCACTTGTAAACAGGAATTTGATTATGAAATAATCTCTTTTGTGAAAATTTAAGGAATAAGAGTATCAGCTAACTGTCATGTATTTTTGTTTCCTTGATCAGCAAAGTATCTTTATAGATTTTAGGTGTAATTTATGTCAGGCACCAAAGAATCACCACATTAATCCCAGTAAACTTTATTACGTTTTAAGTTTGACTGACAAGTGAAGCATTATTTTTTTTAAGTCTACCCAAATTTCAGTGACACAGATTATAGAATATGATGTTTTATTATGAATTTGTTGACTATAATAATCGGTACATTTTCTGCTGAGAATATTGATTTTTCAAGATTGTTCTCAGGAGTCTCACTGAAAATCTTTCAAGGCCAGTGGTGTCAAGAGCGATGGGCTAAAATGAGTTTCAATTTAATGTATTCCTTTGCTTAACTCCCTTGGTACTTTACACTTCAACAGATATGACAGATATTCTGGCAACATTTATGTGAATATAAGATATATTAAATAGTATGTAACATTTCAAACCTCCTTGGAGCAGTTTCCATGGAGAGCAAAGGCATCCACTGGAAATTAAAATATGGAGGATCTCAACTTATGGGATGAAAATATTTGACACAAGGTTTCAGGAGGTAGGAATTCATATGCATGGCTAATTAGGGCAGTATTAATTCTGTATGCATGATCTTGTGAAAAACTTAGGAAGCAAATTAGACAGCTTTTAAAAGGAATAATATATTTTTTAAAGCTGTGTGTTAGAAATATTACATTCACCCCTTTGCTAAACAATGAGCAAATAATTAGGCTTAATGCAGCCACTTTTGTGAAAAACTGGAAGCAGTGAGATTCAGTTTTCACAGGCAGCTCAGACTATATGGAACATAAACACCATCCTGCAGCTGCACAAACCCCAGCTGAAGTGTGCGTAATGGCAGCTCCCTGCTAGTGAGTCCTGTCTGCTGAATGTGTGTAGGTGTATAAACTCCTTCTTTTGGTCCTCCTTCCATTCTGGTAAATTTTTTTACCTATTACAGAGGAATGCTTTTTATTATGGCAGACAACTCTGCTCCGATTATATACCACCCCATCTTAAAGCATGCCTAAGTGATGCCCTGGAAATGCAGTCATGGATGATTTTGCCCTGAATGAACCTGCCTTAACCCAAAAAAGCCAAAAAAACCCAAACCCCAAACAAAAAACCCTGATTGCCTGACATACATTTAATAATGGAATTAACTACTAAGAAGAATACACTTTAGGCCCAGGGTTCTTTGTTCAGAATTAATACATTCTGCTTAGACTGCTGTGCGGAGAATTGCCTTAAAGTGGGACATAGCTCCCAGGAGCAGATTTCCGTTTTGTTGGCTAGCTTCTGAAGATTCAAATGCCCAGTCTAATCTCTGATATTGCGTCTTTGTTTGTATTACTTTAAGTCATATTTAGCTGTCAGAATTGTGTGTCACCAGCAGTGGAGCTGCTTATATCAATATTTAAGTACTTCCAAATCATTTGGAGTCACAAATATAAGATTGCCCAAAAGATGTGATGAAAGAACCATAAGAACAAGAAAAAGAGAAGGAATAAAAAGAGAATGCTTCTTCTGCTGGGGATGAAGTTTACTTGGGGGGGGGTGTCAAGTCTGTATTTTCTTATCAAGATTAATAGCTATAACAAGAATGATGGTTAATGACTGGTCAACAGTGGCAATACTGTGTAATCACCAGCATGTGATACATACTATGGTCAGGAGATCAAATAAGGGCAAACTTATAGTGATAATCATAGTCATTTGTTTCATTCTTTGAGAGGTTGCTGCAAGAAGGAAAATAATGTTAATGAAATATAAAAACAGATGGTAGAGACCTTTGCAAAGGTCAACATTAGAAAAATCTTAGCTCTGAATTATTTAAGTGGATCAGACACATGTAATTTAACTGAGAGAATTAAAAAATGAAAGTAAAACCCACTTGATATTCATAACAATATAATGAACAGCATTTTTAAAAGGAAGCAAACAGTATTAATAGCAGGAGATTAAAGATCACTCAGTTTGGCCTCTAATTGCTGGCTTACCAAATTTCAGGCTGATTCAAAATGTGGATGTATGTATAGAAACCATTTTATGGCCATATAATAGTGACAGAATCCATATTTCATTAACTAGGAGATAAATGTTTGGCTCTTTCACTTTCTGCAAGTTACTTTTTAGATTACAAAAGCCATAGAGTTCTAGATCAAAGCATCTAGCCTACTTTTGATCTCCTCCAGCCAGAGTCCAGTTTTTTTGTCTTTTCCAGCCTGCATAGACCATAATTCTTCTTAGCATATCTTTTTGAAAGATACATGCTTCCTTCTGAATGGAATTATATACAAAAAAATTGTTAATTTAAGTGGGGTTTTGCAATACCTGCCATCCCTAATGCATTAAATTATTGTAGTTCATTGCTAGGAAAATGCTTCCTAATCAATGTTACTAATATTGCAGACTCCATTAAAAAAAAAAAAATTAACTGCATAGCAATAAATAGAAACTTTTAGCTAAAAAAAAACCTGAGGGATATCCAGAAGAAGAATAAATCTTGATTTGTCAGTGTAATCCTGATATTTTAAGAAATTCGTAGAACCTTCATTTCTATAATATTTTCAAGCTTTTTTCCATTGTTATGAAGACCTCTTCAACTTGATTTTATTTTAAAGAAATGGGAAGCTGAGTTATCTAATACTTTGTCTGCAAATGCCACTAGGGGCCAGGAGGAAAAAAGTGAATATTGCAAAAGTTTTGATAAAGGTATTGACATTAGCAAGACTACCTTGATATTTTTTTTCTGAAACAAAAATATATTAGTAGGACCTTCAGCAGGCTGTGTGCAAGTGCATGCCATTTTTCTCTCTTTGGGCTGCTTTCTTTCCTTTTCGATAGAGTATTAAAACATAGTTGCATATCAAATATCTGCAAGTATGTTCCATTGCAAAGAGAAGATCAAGCAGCACCTTGTTGCTTCATAATGGTGAAGGGTTCTTGTCTGTAGAGGTTCTATTTCTTCATCAAGAAATGGGCTTTCTCTTCCAAGAAGCTTCGGTTGATCCTTGAATTTTAGGGAAATGGCAAGCCATGAAAGCGTTGGCCAGATATTGTAAAGGAACAAATATTCCGGGTATGTCTGATTTTCTCTGATATTCCAGATGTTTCATCAATTACAGGGCAAGGCAGCACAAGGAGAATCTCTGATGCTCTTTATAGTTTGCATGGTCTTTCTGTTTAAAATCTAATATTAATTAGCTATTAATATGGAAAAGGAGTTCTCATTTTTCTTTTTAAATTCTACCCCTAGAAAGAATTTATTTTAATATTTTTCACATGGTGCTAGTAGCCTGGCAGCACCATCTGACATTGATTATGCTGTTAAGAGGGTGGTTTTGAAAGTCAAATAACATCAAGCATCAGCTTCTTTTATCTCAACATTGGTTCTGGAAAAACAACTCTCTCAGTATCAAATTTCTGTGACTGAATTTGGTCATCCCTTCATCAGCAGCTGATCTAACCTTGTTTTGTTGCAAGTACAAAGGGTTTTTTGTATGTATGAAACAGTCAAATTATGGTCTGTGGAAATAAGAGGAAAGAACAATATATTTTTTCTGATGTATGTTTCTTAAGTAACATAAAGTTTGAGGTGAAGTGAGGTATTTTGTTCTCTATCGCAGCTAAATTGTTAGAGGAAAAAGCACTGGAGGAGGAAGAAATAGGGGGAGGTTTGTTAGTTTTGTTTTTAAGTAAGAGGCAATTATAGAACTTGGAAATTCTTTTTTTCAGAAAAAAATAAGATAAACAAAAGGACATCTACATTTATCTGTGAATAATAAGAAGTCCCACCCTGCTGCAACTTAATTTGTATGGGCAGTCCCACAGAGCGCTATGCAGACTTTTGAACTCTTTTACATGGAATAATTTGTAGTATCAGGGTCTTAGACATCTGCATTTCTCTTGATATTGAATACAAGGGCCCAAGGTGAATTTGAAGATTTACATGACTAAGTCTATTTTTTTGCGTTCCTTTATTGTAATACATAGTGTAACTTTATAGTGTCTAGTATGGTGGTTGTTTTTTAACATAGACCTGCATTTCTAAAATGTGCCTGAAAAAGACTATGGCTTACTTCTATTTAGCAAATGTATGGGCAGCAAGGGAAGGATTATTCAAGTATCAAAAAGAAAATGTGTTCTAGTATAGGAAAACATTTAGTAAATCCAACAGAGGCCTTGTCAGCCTTATTCCAAACAACTGTTCTTAGACTGAAAAATGAATGGTTGCACATGACAACATTTGAGATAGTTTACATTTTTAACGGAATGGTTTTCTGTCAAGAAATGCTGCTCTGTTGCATTTCAAGGGTGTTGTAGGAATGTGTTTGTTTCAACATGATATAGAAATAAAGTATATTAATTTCAAATGTATTGACCATGAAATACGTTACAGTGTAAGGACTGTTTCCAAGTCTTGAGGTTGGGAAACTGCTGCTGTACAAAACAAATCCTTTCTCTCTATCTGGGGACAAAACTTATGTTAAAATGTCAGTATTTCCTGCAGATATTAATTTGACATTCAGACAGCTCTATTTAACTTAAAATCCAGACCAGTTCCATTTCCACTGGCAAAGTCTCCCAGGAAATTGATCTCCCTTTCTCTGCTTTATGCATAAGAGACTTGAAGCTCTGTGCCTTTCTGTCTGAACTAATAGTGAAGAAGCTGTGCTTATCATTACCCCTCCCCATTGCTTGTGCATGGTATTGTACTGATAGAAGATTCTAACCCTAGCCAGCAGACCTCCATATGCCGTCAAAAGGGAGTGAAGAGCTGATTCAGGCTGTTGAAATTATTCAATTTTTTAACTGTGTGTTATTCATAAGAGAATAACATATTTCCTTACTGTTTTAAGAGAGACAGAGAGATCCTCCTAGATGAGAGATGGGAAACTAATACAATTAACTTTGTGGCAAATACTGTTCTTCCCCCAAACCTGTACAAATGTGTTGTTTTGAACACACTGAATCATAAGTATTGTGATGATGACCATGTAATCGATGCATCTTCCTGCCATGAAAAAAGAAAGAAATGTGAGTGAAAGAAACCTGAGGGTGCAACACAATAGAGGGTGAAGGAGGGTGCAGCTAAACACTCCAATAACAAAATAAGGAGCTTATTGTACTGGAGTTGACATGTATATAAGGTTACTAGACAACCCATGATGCTATTCAGTCTGGTCACTCAAATAGGAGTCTTTAGAGGAGACTTTGACAAATAATAATGATTTCCCAGATTTCTGTTTTGTCATGCACTAAAGGATTCTCATGGGAGAACGTGGAGTTCTTCAAATTAAGGACTTTGAAAATTCGGACAGAATTTTGTGTTTGATGGTGTCAAAGAGAAGGCAGTAATGGTGAGCCTGAAGGAGGAGAATATATTATACCAGAGACAACCTAAGCAGAACCCTTTGAAATGCTCCTGAAAAAGAGTCAAAAGGCGTCAAGACCAAAGAGGACGACAGGATCAAGGCATGGACAAAAAAAAGTCAATACCTTTTTAAAATTGTGTAAGGGACTTAAATTTTCTGACATTTATATGAGTTGGAATGATGTATTTATATGTCTTAAGGAGGGAGTGGAAGCTGGAGAACTAAATCATACCAATTATTAGCAAGACACAGTCTAATGTTCAGTTTTCCTAACAACTAGCAGCCAGCACATGCACAGACAGTTGTTTTTCTATTGCATATATTTGTCCTATGTTTAGCATTTGTCTCTTTCAGTCTAATTTCATGTTCTTCCCCTTTGAAATACACTGTTTCCACAGTAACCAACATCCTCACTTCAGGCAACAACAGATTACCCTGCTACAAGTGCACTAAGTCAGCTTGTTGAATAGTTTTTAAATGTTTTGTTATTTGTGAGCTTAGCATGAAGCTAAAGTGAGAAACATCTTAATGACACTTCTCATATTAATGAAACATTTTAATATTTAAAAAGGTCCTTAATGTAAAAATTAAATATAATTCTGGGTATTGTACAAAGAGGTTCTGAGAAACTGTCCATCATGCCAGAACATTCCATGGTTTTTAATAAACTGAGAATCAAATCAAGGCTGTGACAGTAGTTCTTAATGAAAATAGACTCTGAAGAAAAATTAGTAACTTTTGTTACTTTTGCTTTATGGATATTCAGTCCTTCCTCTTAGCAAAATATTGGAAAAGTGCTAGATTTGCCTGGTTGTAAAAAGAATGCATGACAGGAATAATCCTGCTACTAATTTTAAAGCTGTGAATACTAAGAAATTGTGTTTTGGGTCATTGTTGAAATATCACCATAACTGCAAAAATAATAGCAAATTACTCACTGGCAAATGACATCTAGAGACAAAGCTTTGCATTTAGAGGAAGGAGACTTAGAAAATAGAAAATACTATTTAATTAATTCGATGATTTTATAAATGACCTAATAAGAAATTTTAGGATTTCCACCTGAAAGTGTTATTAGTTAAAATAGGTTTGTGCTATCTTAAGCTTTGAAGGTCAGGAATTTTGATAGTTTTTTTAAGTTAAGGTTACTTTATGGTTGAAATGCACTTCTAGGAAGATGATTATAATTAAAAAAATATAATACATATCTCACAATAGCCTAATTCCCTACTGTAGAATGTGAAGAGACTCAGTTTCTGAGATGACAAGAAAAAAATTTAGTTTTAACAGAGAATATCTATAAGAAATTCTGTGTATCTGATACACAATAATAGTCAACTTTCTAGAAAAACTGATAATCAGATAAATTTCAGTCAATATACAAACTTAGCTTAGATTCTAATTTTAAATAGTCAATGGGACCTTCTTACTTTTGTTTAAGTTTTTCCAGTGATCAGTACTTTTTTCTGATAGTGCTCTTCTTTGCAGTAACTTCTCAGAGTATGAAAAAAATGGGTGTTTTCATACAGATTTCATACTTTTTAGACTTGAGAAAACACTGATTTTTTTTTTCCACTGTATCTTGGGAACTGAAATGAATGGGGCTTTTATTTTAGCTTTCTTTCCTAAGATTTCATACAAATTTCATACTTTTTAGTCTTGAGAAAACACTGATTTTTTTTTCCACTGTATCTTGGGAACTGAAATGAATGGGGCTTTTATTTTAGCTTTCTTTCCTAAGAAAATTAAGCTCGTATGATTGTTTCCTTGGCTTCACAATCCAGACAGAGAAATCTTAAAAGTAATTAAGTTCCTAAAGAATTTGTGGAAAATAATTAGTGATACAGAATTTGTGTTCTCCCAAAGGAAGAGATTTCAGTGCCAGTGTCGCTCAGGCCACAGATACTTGGAGGTACCACAGATAGCTGATGTTACAGTGGATGTGAGAAAGGGAATTGAGCATATTGTGGTGGAACTTTATGGGACACAAATTCACACAAAATTTGTCTTAATTACTTTCATGGTTTTCTGAAACCCTCCTTTTTTTCTAAACAATGAACCAAGTGAACCAAGAGATAGCCCCAGATAAATGAGGTAGCACTAGAATTCGAGCCCAATGGTTAACTAGCTGACTTGATGTGAGGTTGTTAGAAGAAAGAGTACAAGCACAAAATACTCTGAATTCAGTTCAGATGGTTGGGGTTTTTTATGTTTTGGGGTTTTTTTGCAGATGTAGTGCAGTAAAAAATTAGTATTTAA
The DNA here is from genome assembly GCF_000699245.1 of Pterocles gutturalis. NCBI lineage: Eukaryota > Metazoa > Chordata > Aves > Pterocliformes > Pteroclidae > Pterocles > Pterocles gutturalis. Next base: position 39,855 of record NW_010118093.1, read on the forward strand.
AGGATGTCATTCTTTCCTACTTGATTAAAAAAGCTACACTTCTGTATTGCTGGTTAAGGCAATTGGCCCCTTTCTCTTACTCTGTTCATCTAGGAAGAGTGGCAACTTCCTTTATCCTCACCAAAGTGACTTTAAGATACAGCCTCCAGCCTTAGGCTCTTGGGAGTCCCTACCTGAAGCTAAAACACAACTGATCTCTCATCCATTTGCGCATGAGATGATCTGAGTCATTTAGCTTCCTGACTTTCTCCTCATGTCCTAAGGGCAGGTAATTTCTTGGTTATTGCTCTAAAAATGCCTTTTCCCATTCCTTCCCTACTTTCTCCCCAAAAATGCTCTGGCAGTAAAACTTCCAAAGAATCATCAAACCATAGAATGGTTTGGGTTGGAAGGGACCTTAAAGATCATCTAGTTCCACCCCCCTGCCATGGGCAGGGACACCTCCCACTAGCCCAGGTTGCTCAAAGCCTCATCCAGCCTGGCCTTGAACCCCTCCAGGGATGGGGCATCCACAGCTTCTCTGGGCAACCTGGGCCAGTGCCTCACCACCCTTGCAGTAAAGAATTTCTTTCTAATATCTAACCTAAATCTACTCTCTTTCAGCTTGAAGCCTTTACCCTCTTCCTATCACTATACTCCCTGATAAAGAGTGCTTCCCCATCTTTTGCCACATTCAGATTTTAGGCTGTCGTTTGCTGTCCTGCACACTAACGTACCTTCTACAGATTTAGACATTTATGTCTAAATTGTAGAGAGACTTCCATCTACTTTCTGCATTCTTATTATCAAGTATAGTACAATTTGTCTTCCTTTCTTCCTGCCTCTCTATTTCTGCATCTGTTTCTTCTACCCTTCTGCAAAAAGTACAATTTATGTGCTATGTGAAAGACTTTATTTTGACTTTGGTCTTAGAAGCGTTAAAAGTCTCTGAGTTTAGGAGCCCTGAGTTTACCACGGCTATAAATTTAGCTCCAGGATCCCTGACGCTAATTATTTTTATTGGCCATTTTTGTTGCTAAGCATGTTACCCAACTCAAGAAAACATCTTTCAGCTAAGAGAAACTGGAGAGGTTCTTATATGATTCCCCAGGCTCTGTCAGGTACGTTTATCAAGTATAGAAATACAAATTAAAAAATGTGGTTTAACACAAAAACTGAGTGTCAGAGCAAGATCTTTGCAATGCTCAGCTGACAGCTGTGGGACTGGTTATACAAAACTCTTTGCAATAAGTAGACCCCTTTATGGACCATTTTTGGTCCCATGCCTGAAGCAATATTACTATATCTCTCTTGAAATTAGTACTTGCCTTTTAAAATGACCATGGTGATTAGGCACCTGGGCACAAGGGGAATGAGATGTTCCACTTGCTATTCCCTTTATAGTCCTTTCTAGATTACAGTTCTCAACATGACCTTTGGGCTGTACACAGGAACAGTACCTCTATGCATTTTTTTTGAAAACTCTTTTTCAACAGGTAAATTTATAGCACCTGCTCAACAGAGATATTAGTTAATGCTCCATTTATCTTTTTGTGAGGTCTCAGAAGATGTCTCCACTGGGGTGCTGAAATGAGGTAGGCTCAGGAAAATGGTAGTTACTAACAGTCCTTTTCTGAAGGACGTGCGACAGCTGTCAGAAGCCATTCTCACTGAGCAGCTGGATTTTTTATTTTTATTTCTCTGTCCAAGTACTTTCCAAAGTGTTTTAAATTTATGTATTTTGGCATGCTTCCTTGGACACAGCTAGCTATGTTGAATCATGTTAATGTGGAAATGGAACTTGCAGTTATGAAGGATCCTGATCAAGGATAAGTAACAGCATAAGGATTAAGCATTACAGAGGTGCATGATGCAAAACATCCATGAAATGGGCTGCTCAAGTAGTCAAGAAAGCAAAGTCTGATGAACATCTGTTCTTGAAGTGGAGGACATAAGTATAATTTAGCCAGCTGTCATAAGTACTACTAACATTCACTGGGGAAAACTACAATTACCTGAGAGAATATCTTTAGCTCGGTGTTCCCGGGGCACCCACATTGTCTTCAGTTAGAAATGAATTCATATACATAAATATAATTGCCAGTGTGAACTGGGAAAACATGATGACAGTGGCAGATTTTCTGTTGTAATTCTGGAACATTTCCCATTCCCTAATCAAAGAGGTTTACTGACCCAGAATTATACTGAAACCAACCAGTTTTCTATATTACTTTCCCACAGTGTGCTAGATAAGTTAATGTTAAAACAATTTCATCCCTAATATAAAAGCTTGTTTTATACTTTTCCCTCATCAGATAATAAAAAAAGAAATAGAACTCAAATCTGCAGGGGGAGAGTATAACTTCAGTTAGAATGAATGTAGTGTTCTTGGTGCATGCACAGATGCTATCACACTGCCATGTTTAACAGTATTCTTTTTATCTCATTTATATCCGATGTTATGGGTAGTCTTTGTTGAACTGGTTTCAACCACAAGATCTTTATGGCAGGGACTGTCTTATTCGGTAGAGTGCCTAACAAAGGTGTTTAGTATAGCTTGGCTCTTGAGTACTATATAATAGCACAGTTAGGTTGTGTGGTGAGTGGAATGGTTCCTAGCCTCATCATAGATAAGATTAATAGCTAACATTCACTCTTTAATCTCCTTTACCACCTCTAACTACCTATTTCTTTCTGCTTGTACTGCTTTCTCTGACTGTTGTCTTAGTCTGATTTTTATTACCCTGTAAACCACAAGATCTCATTTTGGGTGAATCTTACTCCATTCTGCTATTTGGTTTTACCTTTGAAGACTTACCAGGGGCTTTGTTGACAGGGGACACAAGTGGGCTCAAGAAGCTTGTTTGCAGCTTAATGAATGTCATTGCTTAATGCCTCGATCTTCTTAATTGCAAAGTGAGAGCAATTATTTTGTCATTTGTTATGATGAGTCTTGATATCTCTTAATGTGCTAAATGAGAGTTAAATACTACAAATTTGTTACTGGAAACTGCAAGGAATATTTAGTTGGATGATGTAATATATTCAGTATTATTCTGCATCTATTCAAAGACTTTAAAGTAACAGGGAGATCTTTCTGGATGTGTGTATGAATCCCAAAATAACAAATGTTAACATATGTTAAATTACAGTGTAACTACAGTACACACAATCCCAGCTATTCAGTTTTCATTCCCTCCATAAAATTAAAAATATAAATTCATCTGAAAGGCTGAAGGAGCTTCACTGTGTAACATCACCTTGATATCCTCTGTACTACATGGCAAGAGAGCAGATTTCAGCACTGTGTTTCTCTAGTGAACAACCAGTAGTAAGTTCCTTTTATGTACATGATTTTATATTGCTTCCATCCCAATTGTTCTCTCCTTTCCACCCACTTCCATCTTCACCTGAATTAAAAATATTTCACTTCTGTCTATTTCAGTGGCTTGTATTTGGAGATAATCAGCTAAATCTGAAGGTAAAAGTGTCCGCATCTTATATGCCATGGCTGCCACTTGTGCTAGTGTCTGAGAATAGTTTCCGGAGAGACCAAGGACTGACAGGGATGCTAAAGAAACTGCCAGTACTTGTATTTTTACACATGCACTTGTGTACACTTGCAAAGTTTTCATAGGTCTGAGAATACTTCTGGGGCACAGGCAATAATATTCCAGTCCAGTATTATGTCTGAAGAAACCAAAGTGCAATCATAGCTAACGACACTCCAGATTATTTTGCAGCTAAGAGACAGAACTGGGAATAGTTACCAGGAAAAGCAGATTGTTTGCTATAAATGTACTATCACAGACTTGGCTGTTGCAATAACAAATTTCTTATAGCAAATCATGTGATAAGATCTTTGGAGGCTGAAGCCCTGTTTTTCAAAAGTGACTTATAAGTCTATGCTACCATTCATGACACGGGTGTTTCAAAATCACTGATTCATGTACCGACAGTAATGTAGTGACAAAAACACAGAGCAGAGTGTGATTTCACATCAGCTGCTGGTATACTGCTGAATGCTGTACTTGGTGTTTATAATTACATGGGAATATGAATCTGAGTCATAGGTTTAAACCCACATTGATATGTCTCTCAAAACTGAAATCCTGCTTTTAGGTGTACAGGATTCCCTTTAGGAACTCTGGATATGAAAGGTTTTTTTAACTCGATCAATTAATTTACATTCTTAAATCCCATCATATTTGCCATTTGACTTTATATCTAAAGAGCTTTCCAAGTATCAAAATAAGTGCCTGTGTCTCTTGCAACACCTAAAATGAAAATGCCAGTCTACCAAAATCTAGCTATTTCCTACCTGGAGTACATAGAGATCATGGCACGTATATTTTTTTCCAGCCTTCTGAAGTTCTGCTCTGGGTAGTCTGGACATCTCATTATACTACAGACTGACTTGGAGTTTCTTGCTAGGCTTGACAGGATCAATAATCTAGGTCTTTCATGCCTATGCCATGCAAGGGGTTTAAATGAGTAGACATGCTTTGAGTATTGGTTAAGGAGAAGCCTGTGTAAAACACAGGGAGAGAAAAAACATTGTATTTCTTAGTAACTTGGGTATTCACAAAATGATTGGAAGAGTTTTATTCCAGTTCCCCCTCAAATGTCTGTTTTGGTAAAACTTGTATAAATATCTACATTTGAGAAATCAAACTGTAACACAAATCTAAGAAATTTTAGGCAATAAAATAGAAATGATTATGTGGTTCTCTACAAAGTTTAAACAAATGTATTTACCAGAATTGATCAATTTAGTCTTCCAACGGAAAATCCTTGATAAGTCTTATTTGTTCCCTTGGAAGGGTGATATTTCTCTCCTTAGAGCAAAATCTTGACTCTACAGAATCAACAGGGGTCTTTGGCTCATTTCTGTTTACCTTAGTGCAGCCTAGCTACTTCTATCCAAGTAGGATATTAAAAGTGTTTTGGAAGAGGACATTGAAATCCAGTTATCTTGTGGAATAATTACATTCCCTAAAAACTCTCTGTGTCTTCTCTTTTGTATGTTTCTTGATTTTCTATTGAGCCTCAAGTAAATCAAGATAATGATGTGATCATATTTGAATTAAATAGAGAAGTTATTTGTGTCTTGGCATTATTAATATATTTAGATTAATAAATCAAAGCTGCATTTGCAAGACCAATGATAGCTTTTGTTTTAGGGAGGTTTTCTGGTCTAATTGTATTAGGATTCTCTATTCACTAATAAAACATAACACTACAAACATAGAAATTATCTGGAAAGCAGTGGACTGTTCTTCTATATTATCTGCATGTAATAATGAAGAAATCGGTTCACTGTACAGTCATTTGAGTGCTTCGGAAAATCAAGACTACAAAATTGTATCCTCCTGCAGTATTTTTGTATGAATTCCAGTGCTCTAACTTTGAAAGATATTTTTTTGGGACCGTTGCAGCAATGGGAATATTTCATGGTTGGGTCCACAATTGTTTTCTTGTTTTCAAATGCAATTCACACCACAAATTAAAGTAAAGGAATGTTATGCAACACTGTTTTTATCATTCATTGATGATGAATATTAATTATACTACTCAATACACAACTAAGAAGTGCTTAGATAATCTGGCAATGAGGGCATGATACAAAACAATTCAGTACAGTATGATATTTATAATTCGACATGATGTCTTCATTGTTATAATTAGGTTTTGATACCTAATTCATGATCAGTCTTGCTTTTTATTCCTTTGATGGCTGGTACCGGAAAGTGCTCAGTGGAACTGCTGTCATTTTGGAAGATGTATTTCTGCAGCACCTCTTTGATTAGGGTTGTGACCTATCAGTCATGCTCCAAGGTACTGCTGTAGTATAAAAAATCAACAGTTTGTTCAGTCTGGAAGAGGACCTCTCCAAATGCTCATCTGTAGCTGTCTATTGAATTTAAGTAGCACTGCAGTGCTTTGGGCTGGCAATCCAAACATCTTCATTTAGAAACAAAACACCATACGGTATAATCAACTCACTACAGTAATTTTCTCTACTGCAGTATCATTAAATAAGTATTGTAGCATAAAGAGGAAACCAAAATAAGCTTGCTGATGATAAAGCCAACAGCCTTCTGCAGTTGAAGTTATTTTTACTTATTTTGCTACTGCAATGTCTGAATTCTTCACAGTCTGAATATATTCTTCTAACACATCCCTGTCTCCCTTTACATTTTGAGCAGTATCTGAGATACAGATATTCATGTTTGGAGAACCAGCCTTTACAGACTTTCATCACTATCTTAAAGAGCTGCCTAACCCTCTAGCATGACACGAGTCTCTGGAGGAGCTGGAAACTGAACCGGGAAATTCCAGCTGAGTCCAGATAGCCAGAGGATTACAGCCCTTGCTGTGGAGTGTCTTCTTCCTCCATGGCACCATTTTGCTTCTGCAAAATTTCTGTTGTATTAAGATTCAGACAGGAGCCAATGTTAAGGATAATGTACAAGCAGGCAGAAGATACAGCAGATAGTTTTCATTTGGGTTTAAAGCTTGAATAAATATAATTTGGTAATTAATTCAGTATTAATGCTTTCAATATCTTCTCTTTGCTTGGAACTTCTTCCCTTACAGAATAATCAGAAGAGTGGGAGGAGCTGAAATTTTTTTGTTGACTTGTTACTTTTTAATAAGTTAAGCATTTTGAGGGTAGGGGAATACTTACAGCTCATGATCGAGATTCAAAATATAGATTATTTTTTTCTCTTTGTCTTTTACAAAATGTTACTGAATCACCCCAGAAGAGTCTGAGGAGGGACCTTCTTTATAAATTGGTTGACACAGAGCAGCACAACCAACACTGAAATTACTTGGCAAAAGAAACAGCTTTATATAAACAGCTGAGTCCAAAGGTGTTAAGAGTTCTTTGCTCTTTCAGCAATACAGTAAATTAGCTGTAGTCATGAGTGATTCTCCCTTCATAATACTATAGGGCAATATATGAAAAAATGCAGAAAAATGATATACAGTATTAACATACCTCTTTAAGCTGTTTCCTACTGATGCAATAAGACAGTAGCATTACAAGAATACAGAATGGTGTTTCTACTTTTGGGAAGCTCAGCTGAGACTCTGCTGAACAGTAGGTACAGAAAATAATTTTTGAGAGAACTGCATGCTTTTAAATAGTGTGAAAACTAAATTACTAGGTCAGTTCCAGCAACCTTCCCATTAAAACTGCCATTTATATTTCCTGCCAGACACTGTACAGACAAAGAGAAAACAATCAAAGTAATTCTCACTGGTGCTAGACGCTGCTGTCCTTGTCATTAATTGTTTCTCAAGGCTAGGCATGTCACTCCTGCAGTTAGGGTCAAACTAATAGAAACAAGTACAACATCAGGATGGAAACCTCTTTCTATTTGTTGTTGTTTATTTAATTTTGGTATCTGTAGCAGAACAAAAGCTGTTTAAAAGGGAAAAAAATTCTTAAATGACAGCTTATGAATGACTGCTGCAAGACAAATTGAAAATAGCTCTGATGCAATAATGTGCTTATTACTTGAGCACTGCAGCACGTTATTATTTAAAAGTACTTGTTATATATAAATTAGCTCACAGCCCTACAAGAGAGAAGGAAACACCGTAAGCTCTTTATACATGAACCGGGAAAATGAAGAGGTAAATGTGTTAATCGTCAAAATTCTGAAGCTCAAAATATTTGTAAATGAACCTAGATGCCACGGAAATCTGTTTGCAATCAAAAATGCAAGCCCATAATATAAACAGGCACTGGTGAAGAGAGGGAAAAAAAAAAAGTGGGTTGGGGTTTGATTTTGGGTTTTGGTGTTGTTTTTTTTTGTTTTGTTTTGTTTTGTTTGTTTTGTTTGTTTTGTTTTTTTTTCCTGGGGAGTGACAAGTGGGCAGAGCTTGTTCTAAATACTTTAGTCACTGAATTTGAATTTGGAGTTAGAAAGATGTCTGTAAATGAACAATGTTGGAATTCATTGGTTCCCAGTTCAGGGTTTAGTCCCATGGTACAAACATGTATCAAAACAAATATTGTCAATGAAAATATAAATCAAACATATCCTGCATGTGATATACATGATGTACTGAAGTTTTTAAAATGACAGTGTTCTTTCAGTGAATAGAAAGAGAAGTTGCTTTTGCATTTCAGATACTGATGAAGGAAAAAGATATACGAACTATATTTTTTCCTAATATATCACTATCATGTATTTTCAAGCCTAAAATGAGTCTGTAGGTGTGAGACTTCACAGGCTTCTCATAATAGCCATAAATTTAGTTTTCGTGGAGAGAAGAGATTGTGTGCTGTTTAACAACTATTACTTTTGTATTTGAATCTAGACTGAAGATTTTTTGGTTTTTGGTTAGTCCCTGACAATACACTAGCAGCACAGGAGAGCGAAAGACACTAAAAAAACTAAAATTATCCCTGTGGACTTGTGGTCTGTCCTGGGTTAAGCAACCAAAAAGTTGAAGGTGTGTTATGTTTATTCTTATAGAAATCTTACACAAATATGACCTGGATTTTGCAGTAATGTGTACCCATTCTAAAACTAGTGGAAGGCCTTTGAAGCACATTCATTCAAAATACGTTTTGTAGCACACCATGGGATAAGGAAAGATTAAAAAAAAAGTGGGGATAATTTTTCTCATCTTCCTCTCAGTTTGGTGAATCTATTCCACTTTCTAGCTTGCAAAAAATATTACCCTCAAATGTCTGTGTTTTCTCCATCTCAAGAACATAAAGTCTATGTTTGTTTTATTGATTTGTCTAAGATTTCAGGTATGGAGATATAACAAATTCATTACATCAAACTGATTCCAAGTAAAAATATCACTAATGTGTTTCTGAGAATATTTTCCATGAGTTATTTTCTTCTGACAAAATAACTTCCCTTTCATTTCATGTGAAGAGATGAACAATAGCTCTGTAGTGGCATTAATATTTGTGAAGAATGAATTTGTAAATCAGAAGCTTCAGCTATGGCAAAGCACATCCATATAATCCACAAGCAAGGAAGCTGGCTCACCCATCTTGCTTACCTGGCAAATCAAGGAAAGGAGGAATGTACAAGTTTTAAAGATCAACTGACATCCATTTAGAAGTAATTCATTATTTGATTAATATAACAAATTGTAGAACAAATTCAGGTAATCATGAATATGTTTGAGAAAATATGAGAGCTTAAAGGAAAAGCTTTTTAATTATGTAAATGATTTCTTGCAGTTATTCACAAAGATATGCTCAGAATATTAATATCCAAACTTGATTCACAAGGCTATGCTTACTGTTCAGCTTTCCACTGAACTGAGAAATGGATCAAAGATATCAGTTTTTTATAGTGGATTGTACCTTCTTATACAATTATTCATCTGCCTTTAGTAAAGATATGAAAAGTCTGAGAATCTCTTCCTAACAATAGTAAAATGTCCCAGTAGGTTGAGGGAAACTTGAAATTAGATCTGAAATTTATTTATGAGGCAACACAGTGCAAGTTACTAAATGCAGGTCTCATTTATAAAAATTGGGAAAATTTAATTGAATGAAAGTGTTGGGGCAAATATTTAAAACTACTGAAAATATTTTCAAGACAATGTCTGTATAGCTTTTTGTCAAAGATGACAGACTTAATTTAAATAATGGCTGAAAGGACATGTTGTTTTACACACAGATTTGTTGAAATGACCATGTGCCACATTCCACCTGGGTGTTATGTGGTACAAATTTAGTCCTACAGTCAATCATATTTAAATTTGAAATCTGTCTCATGGTCTGCAAATTTTGAATTTGGAACTACACTCGGATTCCTTCATACTGAAAAAGAAGGGTTAGAGTTCCCAATCTGGTCACCTTTAAATCCAAAAATGTTTTATAGGCCTATCCCATCCAAGAAGCAGAGATAAAAATTGCAGTTAGAGTGAATAATCCTGCATAATTTCTTCATAAAACAGCTGGGGTTCATTTTTCTCTTCTCACTCCTTTTTAAAAAAAAAGGCGGTCGGCAGGCAGAAGAGAGGTTCCACAGGAACTGAAATGATCTATGGATTAAAAGTGGTAACAGGGCTCCAGAGTGGTGGCTCTTCTAAACAAAAGCAGTTAAAAACTTGGCAACTTCTGGGAAGGCATGCCAGCAAGAAGAGGTATCTTCTTCCTTCCTTCTAGACAATAGCTGCTTACAAAATTCATGTGAACCCTAAGTATGGAAGGAAGCATGGTTATTCTATGTGAGTAAAAACATTCATGCTCGCATGAAGCTCAGCAATTTACTAAAGATTTTGAACTGGGCAGCTCTGGAATGGAAGGAAACAAAAGCTGTATGGAAGACATTTAGGCTGTGCTAGAGAGAAGACATGTAATATGCTGACCAGTACAAGATCTTCCTATGCAGCTATGTTTCATGAACAAGCAAAGGAGATTAATGAAATAGCTACTCTCAGACACAAAAAGTAACATCTCTTTTCAAATAAAAGGCTGCACTGAAAAAAATGCTAGATTATTTAATTTGAAGTTCCCCCCTTTCAGTATTCTGGAAACATTTTTTTCATTCATATGTGACTCACTGGAAGATCATAGAAGAGTATGATACCCTCTCACATTACAGATGTTACATACACTGGAGGTCTGTGGAGTTACTGCATTTATTACAAATATGTTTCACTTCTGCTTGGACAGATTTTGATGATGTGAAAACCCTGCATTACACAGACCTGAGATGAGAACTTCAGGTGCATGTTCAAATGTGTAGATTTTCAGGACATTTTGTACTGGGGATTTTAGTCTATCCCATTAAAGATCCATGTCCTAATCCTGCAAACTTTCAGGCAGATGTGTTTGCTTACTCAAGCAGACTGTACTGAATTCCAGTAAATGAAAATACTTGTTAACCTAAATTTCCTTTGTCCAACTGTTTTCTAGTGTCCAAACTCTAGATTATACATATTTGGCTATATATTTGAATAATTTTATTTCCTCACAGAACTGTGAAGCAGTGAAATTAAACTGTCAGGTGTTTTGCTTTGGTTTTGGTTGTTCATTTGTTTACAGCAGGAAAAAAAAAAAAGCAAGGTAGCAGTAAAGAGTGAATTCATGTAGTAAGGCAAGTACTGCAGGAGCAGGGTACTTGCCAACCCATTACTTCTTAAAAGAAAAGAAATTACATTTTTCTTGAGGCTGAAGTGTGTTTCTTTTTACGTAACACTTAGAACTGAATTCTCTTTTCAAAATAGGGAGAAATTATCTTCCTTATGGTACAGTAGATGACAAAGCTCCTATTCCAGTTTCTAAAGCACTGTATGAAAAAATACTTGTAGAATCAGGGTGCAGCATTGTTTAGGAGTAAAAAAAAAATCCATAAAATCTTGAATAACTGTTTCTCACTAGAAGATAGGCTTTATTTTTTTCACTTTACAAGACTCTCTTTCATGAAAGTACCTAAATCAGTGATGTGGCAGAGAAAAATCCAAACAAGTATACAAAACTGAGTTTAATTAACAGCCATTCCTAAAGAAGGGCTTCAGATACCTCCTGATTTAGTTCAGTGCTTGGGGAAGCTGAAACATTTGTCTTATTTATCCAGACTCAGGCAGTGGTACTGGAACACACTGTGTGTTGAAAGATAGTGTGATGTATTGAATGATAGTGGAAAAAGTTTTGTTATTTGGTATTCAGTTAGTGTCTGAGTGGCTAAGTAATAGATGAGTAAGAGTTACATATAACAATGGAATGGATATTCACTTCCTGACAATTTTAAAATACAAAGTTTCTGAACAGTTAGAAGTAGGTGAACAGCCAATAATGACCAATATTGTCTCCATTTTTCCATAACTGCATCTCCAAACTGTTTCTGGATATAGACTTCAAAATGGTATAGATAAGGCAATGTAAATAATTTCTATCAAATATAATGGCTAAATTTTCTTCCTTCACTGTATATTTAAAATGCATGGAGGATAATTCATCCACGTGTGGTAGTTTCAAACGAAAATAGTTTCTGGCCCATTTTCTGCTTGCTAGGCATTCACTGCAAGTGGATTGTACAACCATGTAAAATGGTCACAGTTCAACCAGAACCCACAACTCGGCTGAAGTTGCAGTGCTTCCCTGACCGGCTTTGTCTTCACTAGTCCAATTGCGTATGTATGTTTCTTTTCTATCTGTTATTATTTTGCCGTTGCCTATCTTCTTGCAACATTATTGTTCTTCCCCTGTTTCCTCTTTAAATTTATCTTTATTTCTTTTTATGAGTATATACTGGCTTTCTACTGATGTCTGATGTCTCTGCTGACAGAATTAGGCTTCTTCAGGCCTGGAAATAGGCCTGAACTAGGAAACTGAATCTGCAAAACTGTTCAGATAGACAGCTGTTCAGTATTTCTGACAGATTTTTTGCACAGGATAATGCTGTTGCAATGAAAGAGGTTAGAGCTGCAGTTCTAGAATATCAAAATTCCAGCTCCCTCTGAAATACCTTTTAAAAATGAAATACACACACTGACTAGAAAAAAATGCAGCCTATACTTGAAACAGAGAGTATGCTCTGTGGACAGCATTGCATACAGCAAGAGACGAACCCAAGGCAACTCCATGTGCAGTTTCTGACACTGCAGATGTTTTCCAGCAGCTCATAATTGCGTGGTTCTTTGATAACAAATAAAATAAACAAGATTCAAACAGTTTGCTCTTTCACTAATGCAAATGTTGAAACATTATGATTAACAAGTTTCACATAAAAAATGTACAGAATTCAACACTGACTTTCAAGTGGAAAATTTTTCTGTCTGTCTGATACAATAGTTTGCCCTGCAAAGTGAAATTATGAACTTTGTCTGAAATGCAGCAACTTAGGAAGTGACTCACTGTTCTATTTCTTCATGTGTAAACAGAAACTTTGTGTGTCTGTTATCATTTGACAATCCCCGTAGGCACGCGTACGTATCTGCCATAAAGAACAAAATACGTTTGTGTCCTTAACTAAAAAGTGACAGACTCTCAGTAGTGCATGTCTCAGAGAAGTTGGAGTTGCATTAAAGGTCAGTAAACCTCAAGAGTGAAAGCTTTTAGCTTTGAGGAAATTTGAATCCATCACTAGCTGTTTGGGTCTCTAAACTACACACACCTTCCTCTGTAGTTTTTAACTCATTGATTGTTTTCTTTGTCATAAATGTTTTGGAGAATTCCCACTAAGCAGCTGATGTTGTTGCAGGCTATATCCGACTTTATTCTAGTTTTTAAAATTAGTAGTATCTGTCAGAACTTTTTATTTCCTGCCTCCTTAATGATTAAGATTGACTCTTTGTAATAAATAAGTGCAGATTCCAACAGATAATATGTCTGGTTTGTAACAGACAAAAAAAAATGTCTGTGGATGCACATTTCCTTAGAGAACACTTCTTAACTTATTGTACATCAGAAATATTTCAGATTTACATGTTCAGTATAGATCTGATTTGAGAGAAACCAAATTGCCTCATTAAGGTGTAGTTCGTCAAGGAATTTATGAATGTGTCTTTACATGCAACAGCGTAGGGATTATACCAATGAGCTATTCCAAATCACAAGATAAACTGCTTGCATTTCATGTGCTTTTGCAGAAATGCATGATTTAAACAGAATTTAATCTCTTCCATTGTAATTATGACCAAGTGGAAGATAGGATCCCATTCTCAAACTTCTGAAACAAACACAGGTCTTCAATTTCATTGCATATGTTACTAAGGATGTAATCCATTTCCTACCAAAAACAGCAGAAATCAGCCCAGACTTGCAGGGGATTTGAGGGCGCGTCTTTCCATATAATTCAGTGAGAGACTTATGACAACAGATATGGCTGCAAAGCATTATGTTTTCTTATAGCCATGTGATTCTAGCAGTTCAATGAATCACTATTAAATTACATAAATAGTCAGGTTGTGATCATGACTTCATTATTTCTATAAAGGAGCCAATCTAGACTACATTTAAGGTGTTTTAAAGGTTGGGTTTTTTGTGTCATTAATAAGCAATTTGTGTCATTTAGGAGTACTGACCATAACATTTATACTAAAAAAACATGAAATACTCTTTGTATAAAGAACTTCTGTTCCTCAGGCACATAGGCACAACTTTCAGTTGCGTAAATGAATGAGCAACTTAAAAACAAAAATGAGTCACGTAAGTCAGGGACGATGTGTATGTATAATGCATACAAAGTATGATGAAAATGTGACTTTGGTCTTTAAACTATGTAAGTAACTGATCTACCTTGTTTGGTATAGAGGAAACATGAATGCTTAGCCATGTACTAATGTAAAATTATAGTATATTTTCATATATATGTACATTTTGTATGTGTGTGCATTCATACACTTACATTATATATGTGACGTGAATGTGCATCATATGCATGTTTGTATGCATACCTTTTTTCTAACTGAAGGAAATGCACTATGAAGAAAAATTGTGAATTGAAAGCTTCAGTCCCAGTTTTTTAAAGTCAGAAAAAACATAGATATTATTTTTTGTCCAAATTAGATGCCTAACTCTCACTAAAAATGATTGAGATTTGAGCAACTAATATCTTTTGAAAAGTTGTCTGGAACTTTTTGTTCTTCACCTGCTAATGGCCAATTGAAGTGGCTTCTCCTGGCTTAGGTTACATGAAGTGTTATGTATACACTTTCCTCTGCAATTTGGGTTATTATTCAAAGATATGTTATTTAATACTTGTGTTCTAATACATATTGTCACTGCTGTTGAGATGACCCCAATTTGACTTGAGGGTGCAGGAGTGGTCTCTGTTGCCTCATTCCATGCCAGGATGTCTATCTGCTTAACACTGTTCACTGTAGGAGACACGTCTTATGAATCCTGCTGTACTAGATCTCAACCTTGACTCAGATATCTTCTAGGATGAAGGCTGTTATCTTATACTCAGAAACCAGATATTGGGTAAATTCCCTGTTTTATAAAGTAGTGGTATCCTATGATCTTACAACTCATACTAAATTTTAGCCAGACCAAGGTAAAAAACAAAGCAAAGCTTTCACTTACATTAGCTAACACAAAAATCATAGCTTAAAATGCAGAGTTATTAAAGTTGAGGTGAGGTCATGAGGGCAGCCTATGCTTAATTTGTTGTTACCTGAAGATCTGTCTGTTTCAATCTGAAGCTGACTTGCGTGGCACTGCTGGTAGGGTGTTCTGTTTTCCTGCATGGCACTCACCTCAGCTTCTCTCACTTTCTAATAGTTTAGTGTGCACATTTCAGTGTGATATGTCTTCTTCCAGTGTTGTTTGTGCTTTCATGGTCTTTGCTGATACAGACTCTGCAAAGGTACAAATGCATGTAGCTTATTAGTACTTCTTGGCTGAAGCCAGAGATGATGATAATCAAATGTCTTTGGATAACTTCAGATACATAGTGGTTTATCTCCAAAATCTGACGAGTTGTAATACTTGTATCCAATAATACTTTGGTACTGAGTAAATTTGTGAGTCAGCTACTAATACAAGGAGCTACCAAGTGGTAATCTGACACAGTGCAATAGATTAATCAGACTAGCAGCTAAACAAAAATAATTGCAATGAAACAGTTTAGAGAAAGTGATTTGCTCAGCAGCTACAAAATGCTTTGGGCAGCTAAAAGCCTGGAAACTGCAACATCCTGCCTACCACATGATAAAGAGTATGGGAAAGGGCTATGCTTGCACTGAACATCTATATGATGCCTATCCAAAAGACTTTAAATTTAAAAAAAAAAAAAAAGGACTTAAAGGGTAAGAACTGAGCAGGAAGAAAAAGTCCTAAAGAAACAGTTATTCCTCTAGCCTTCTAAAAAGCTTATTATCTTGGAATAACCAGTCACTGAAGTCTCTGGAGACTGTCCTAAATAAATAGATGCAATGTCTAGTCATTAATTACCTGCCTAGCTTCAAACCAAACTGAGCAATGTACTAATGCACATTATAGGTTTCTGGTTTTAATTTAAAACAAACATGGGTAAACAATGAAACCACATGTTTATCAAGTGCCTATTTCCTGGCAGTCAAGAGATACGGTAATTGCAAAAGTACAAGGGCTGTTTATCAAGATGTTTCATTGTTGAGTGTTTAACTACGCCTCCCCCCAGTCCTTGTTCCCATAAAATACCAGCGTGCTGGCAACAGTGGGAAAATGTCCCTCCTGAGGCCAGCAAGTCGCTCTGTTTCACAAGGCCTTACTGAATGAGAGATGACTGGAAAAATGCTACAGGCTGGTCTCAGGGAACTGGTTTCAGAGACAGAAAAAGAAAAATAGTAGTGGAACCAAATTAGCATTTGATAGATGTTAATAAACACAGACCAAATATCTCCTAATAAGCAAAACTCTATTTAAAACCCCCCAAAGTTCTTATGGCCATGTTTTGATACACATATTCAGGTGTAAACCACCGTACTGAGAAGGCCCCTATGCTGGCCATTTCAGGAGAATATTTCCAGTCAAACGTCATAAAGCTTGCCAAGATGCACTGAGCAGTGCTTTTACAGGTAGATAGCTGTAGTTTAGGAGGGAATGCTCTTTTTTTAAACTTGAGTATTTCAATACAGTTGAAAGAGTTGGAACTCTTTCCAAGATCTTTTTCTGAATGCGTCACTAGAGAGACCTTTGATGAAAGAAGCCAAATACATGATTAAGTAACAGGAAAACAAGCTCGATTACGGAGTAATGCACTTTGATAACTATAGTGAGTGTGTCAGAAGAAATCATGGTGCATTAAGCTATGGCAGGGCTGTGCTGGGTCTTCACTAAGATCCTGTTCCTTTAAGAATTAGACCCAGTGTTAATTAGAAAGTTGTATCATTTAGTATCTCCTACATAGATAGCTATGCTGCTATGAATGTACCCTGTGTTTGTATGCTTATCTGTGTGCATGAAAAAGGAAATAATTATGCTGGTATGAAATATCCTTTCCGTGGTTTAATGGCATTCAGGAACAATTGTTGATCTGACATTGCTTTAAATATAAAAACAAATTGACCCAATAAATGTAATACCACCAATAAAGATTTCCACTCCAGACTAGACATCACTTAGTCATGTCCTTGTCCCCTTCCCCCACCTATACACTTTAAAATATCTAAAATCTCTGTTTCCTGAGATTTTCTAATTAATTTATTTACATTCTAGATGTAGAGCAACACCTGTTCCTTTTATTTCTTCTCCCATGTCAATAAATGCATTTAGTTTGCAACCAGCTAATTCAATATGCTTTTACATTTACACGTGTATCTCATGAGACCTTCTCATGTCAAACCAGTGGCTTTCATACATGACTGACTGGAAAGCTAGAAAATTGATTGAACTTTTAAATTTCTTAACCAACCCTACCTTAATTTTTTTTCTTTTTGTCAAACAATTATACCAGATTGGGTGCTCAACTGATATAAACCCACAGCATTCCATTCTTCTTTCGTATGTCTTCATTGTTTTATACCTAATAAAGATTTAGCCTTGCTGTTTTGGAAGAACAAAAGCTGATGTGATTCTGTTTGTTAACCTGCATGAGTATGCAGCAGCACTACTGATGATATTAGTAGAAATGAGCACACCTTGGGAACAGCAGTTTTTACTTAATTACTGCTATACTCCCATCTGGGGAAACTCAGTTGGTTTTTAATATACTTCTAAAAGTTCTGTGCACGTAAGGAATGCTTAGGTATTTGGTAACATAGACAGTGCAAATAGTAGGTTATATAACGTGGAGGAATAAATATACAAACGCCGAAGCACACAAAAAAAGGTGAAAACCAGTCTACTAAAACAAATATGACAGCAAAGCAATGGAGTACCCCATACTTTGTACCCAACTAAGAACCGTTAAATGAATGAGTGACAACTTCACTGAATAAAGTGACATAATCCTCTAATATAAGTAACAGCCAGTTACCAATTTGCCATTGTCTCTGCCTTAGAGTTGTTTTTCTTAGGATTTCTACAATTTTTGTAGACTGCCTTATAACATATTCTTCCCTATATAATATTTTTTGCAAAGATCCACATTTACCTGAACCGTATTTACTTACTATACTTACTGTATGTCCTGAGCAGATCATCTCTACGTGGGGCTTGTTGAGTTCATCCAGACTTCTTGGGAATCCTGTGTGCAGTGACAATTTTTCAGGACATCTAAACATCCAGAAGCTTACCAAAAGTAGCCTCATCATGTGGCAGTAGCTCTTACAAAGCTGGGGATGAATATCTGGGTGCCTGTATGACCTATAGGCCCTACAAAAATAGAAGACACCTTTAAATAGAAACGTGACATCCTTGTCTCTAAGCCAGAGGGGCATGGATTTGAGAGGATGAGCACTCTCTGGATAAGGAACTGGCTAGATGGCGGCACTCAGAGTTGTGGTCAATGGCTCAATGTCCAAGTGTCCATGTTATTACTTTGACAAATCAGATATTTCAAATGATGCTTTAAAGTAAGGTTAGAAGGATTCTTCATTTAAAAAAAACTAACTACAGAATTTCTTGCTCACTTTTACATTCTGAAGTTTGTGAGTAATTATGGCAAATGAAAAGTTAAGTTTGTTTTCAAACCAGGACTGTTTGGGGAGTTACTGATCTGAGTAACATGTTCCACATTCATTATTGCAACCAAGAAAATGTTCTCTTGCAACATTTTACAATGCAAAATGAAGTCAGGGACAGTTAACAGTACCAAGTTTATTAGTTGACTATATGGAAAAAACAAAGTTACATCTATGTCAAAATTATTGATGGAGTTGAACACACCTCCATGCATCTGGTTCAGGTAAAAGTGTCAGAATGAATAATTGAGGTTTTGTCTACCATAAAAGTTCAATATGTTTAAATTGCTGACTCTTCATTGTCCTGCATACATCACATTTCATCTTAGGAAACGTATTTTGTCATTAAAGAAAAAAAAAAGGAAACATGAAGAACAAAGAAGACACAATCTATTTCTGCTATTCGAGGTCTGGGTTATTGAAAGTTAGTAGTTTTGTTTTGAGTGGAATACCACCATTGACTTTTAAAAGAAAGGATAAAGATTAACAGAATCAGGGCCTCAGAAAAAATGCGTTTGTAATATTTTGAACCACTTTGGGGAATTATTTTTTGCTTAGTTACAATGTGAAACAGTACTAATCTTGGCTATTCTTATTGGCTAAGATTTATTTATGACTTATATGCTTGGATGCTGTTTATTTCCATCTGTCTGTAAGCACTTTGTACATCTTAAGCACTTTATACATCTTAAAATTTGCCTCCCTGCCTCCTCAAAGTATAAATCAGACGAGGAGACTGTTCTTTGTGAATTTAGCTAAGCTGTCAGTTTACACTGAATTACTTCTTGAGCTGGCATTCATGGTTTTTTACATATATTCAACAGGGAACATTCTGAGGACAAATCTGTTAAAGAGTAATAAATGTGTCTATTTACTTATTGCAATATGCCCTACTGACTCTGAAAGTCTTTACATATCTTTATTTTTGTTATTGCTGAAATCCTAATAATTACTTTCGTAGATTCTTAGAAGTTACAAAACCAGGATCTATTTAGAGTCTTGATCACTGTGCTCTTTTAAACTGGGCACTTAAAAACTCTTACTTGGCTTTGTTAAGGTTGAGGCTGGTTATTCTGGGGTTTTTGTTGTTATTATTATTATTATTATTGTCCCTTTTTTTTTTTCAAATAGCCATTTCTACTACTTGCTAGTGTCACTGTCATAGATGGTTGAGTAATCGAAGTATGATTTTGCTCCTGGAAGAGCTTTCTGATGTTTACAGGTTGGAATGTTGAACTGGTTTTGATGCTGAGCATGTTCTGAAAAGCAACCACAAGAACAGTATTTGCCAAATGGTGTGCTGGAACTCCAAATCTTAGAGTACCTTGTGTCCATGAGACCTTTCCATAATCTTTCTAATTAATCTAATTTGTTGGAGCATTTTGTTCCTGCTATCTTGGCAAATATTTACCTTCTTGCAGAACTTCCCTGGTATTTTTATGTGGTTGTTGGGGATCACTATGAAGTTTGAATCGATTTTTCTTTTTTACTCTTTGCAAATGCTGCAGAGATATGTTCTAAGGCTATGTGTTTTTGAAAGGTTTTCTCTGTTTCTACAAGTTTTGTAGGCTTGCCGTTCAGGTCATGCATAAACTGGTTTCAGGTTCAGTTTTGCACTAGCAGAGGAGCTGAATTTCTGAGTCAGCGTGGTCCATACTCGCTGAGTGGTGGTGCCCTGAAAACTGATGATAAAGAATGGCCATTTATAACAGTGGTACCTAGTAACATGTTATTAATTGTTGTTTTATCTTCTGAGAAGCTTGCTTATCTCTTGTTCTCACCTTAAAAAAGAATAGCCTAGGTGGTGAAATGGAACTACATAACAACAAGTAGCTCTTCCTTGTAATAAACTAATTAGCATTGTAATTGATTGCTTGAATTATCTTAAACTGTTTAGTATACTGAGGTACACATTCTGTACACAGTTTGGCACAGGTACGTGATTAGCATTCTTACTAGTTTGTGAACTCTGTTCGATTCCCTGGCCGTTGTATTTCCACTGTATACTGTGCCCCCACTACTGAGAGGGCTTAACTTCATAGGGACACTCCTCTGAAATAGCTGTAACAGCACACAAGCCTTTGTTTATTAATATCATAGTATCATGGGAATAATTGAATTAATAGCATGGCAGTGTCTTTCTTACTCTCCTTTGACACTGCAAAGAGAGGTCAAGAGAGGTTCTCCTCCCCCTCTACTCTGCCCTGGTGAGACCGCATCTGGAATATTGTGTCCAGTTCTGGGCCCCTCAGTTCAAGAGGGACAGGGAACTGCTGGAGAGAGTCCAGCGCAGAGCCACAAAGATGATTAAGGGAATGGAGCATCTCCCTTATGAGGAAAGGCTGAGGGAGCTGGGTCTCTTTAGCCTGGAAAAGAGGAGACTGAGGGGTGACCTAATTAGTGTTTATAAATACGTGAAGGGTGAGTGTCAGGAGGATGGAGCCAGGCTCTTCTCTGTGACATCTAGTGATAGGACAAGGGGCAGTGGGTTCAAGCTGGAACATAGGAGGTTCCGCTTGAGTATGAGGAAAAACTTCTTTACAGTGAGGGTGACAGAGCACTGGAACAGGCTGCCCAGAGAGGTTGTGGAGTCTCCTTCTCTGGAGACATTCAAAGCCCGCCTGGATGCGTTCTTGTGTGATCTGATCTAGGTGTCCTGCTCCGGCAGGGGGATTGGACTAGATGATCTTTCGAGGTCCCTTCCAATCTCTAACATTCTGTGATTCTGTGATTCTGTGATTCATGTTCACAAGGAACATGGGGAAGTTGATTGTTATGAACCAGGAATGACATAACAGCCAGACAAATTCCTTTTAAGATTCCACTTTAGATTTCAGAAAACAAATTAAAAAACCCATATTGCAACATACTCTAAAGGAAGTATCACAAGTTGTCCTTCAAAAAAACAAAACCCCAAAACTGTCTTTTCATACACACCTTCAAAAACAATTTTTTAAAGGGGGGAATAATTTTGAAAATCAGGACTTCCTACTTTGGCCAGACCATCTCGGAAGACCTCAGCATTGCAGTGTTTTTCTTTTATTAACAAGATCTGAACACTTATGAAAATCTTACCCTGAAAGGGGCAACAAACTGCTTCAGAATGTGATTCCACATATAGCTCTGACATGAGAATGTACCTTCAGTTCCACAGAACCATGATATCTTTGAAGGTATTTTATTAAATTATACATCTAATTATAATTATATATGCTGCAAAAATCTTCAATTAACATTCATTAATATTGTTGCCTACTTTTGTATCATCTTTCCTTGATAGCAAGAGAGTGTTTTTTGGTTGTTTTTATCATCTTTATATTGTGTAGCCTTTCTGCTGAGTTAAAGGGTGGCTGTTTCTTTGTTCCATGTGGCATAGCTTCAGGATATGTAAAATAATGGGTATGTGTAGCACAGTGTTACCAGAATGAAGTCAGAATTAAAGCTATGTGGATGCTGTTAGCTTACTCATTTAAAATATTTTTTTTTATATTTAACTTTGTGCCTGTGTGTGCACACATACAAATTCACATGGCCTAATTACAACCCAGTTAAAACGAATGGAATTTAGAAGTATTAAGGTCCTTCGGATAGTAGCCAGCATATGAGATGTTGAGCACTGACTACATTAATGACAAGACCAAGCTCTGAAATGAGATCACAGTCAAAAACATCTTAGTGCTTTGATATTTTACTAGGTTGTTCAGCAGTTTTCAAGTTTCATCCCTAAAGTCGTAAAATTATTTTCTGAGTTTCTTCTTGCCAAGACATAGTTTTGTCCTACACACAGGCTTGGATCTATCCTCTTAACAGCTGCCAATTAGTACAGGTACATAACCTGTATTGTAGAGTGGTGAGGCAGTGGCCCAGGTTGCCCAGAGAAGCTGTGGATGCCCCATCCCTGGAGGCATTCAAGACCAGGCTGGATGGGGCCCTGGGCAGGCTGCTCTAGTGGTTGGCAACCCTGCCCACAGCAGGGGGGTTGAAACTAGATGATCTTTAAGGTCCTTTTCAACCCAGGCCATTCTATGATTCTGTGATAACATTGAGATTAATTTTATGTCGAGAATTTTAATCTTTTTCAGTGTGGTCAACCCCAAAGTAAAAATTGCCATTGCTGTTAACTAGCAAGACACCCCAGTGAGGTTACAGTTTCAGTATTTTGGGATCTTTCAAACTATGTTTAATAGGTATTGTGGAAAGACGCTTTGCAGCACCTTCTCTGACTTTAGCAAATTATTACTATTTGATTTTTGAAAGGACTGGGGAGACTTGCAATACTGTGATGTTATATGATTTCTCCAAGTCATACAAAATGGCAGAACTAGTTTCCATATCCCTAGAATTTTGCAGAAATAAGGCTTTTCTTTTCTGTATGCTGGATGTGTAACTGATCCATGATGTAGATTCATGTTTTTTCTTAATCCAAACAAAAATGAAACACCAAGTTCTGTGTGCTAAGCACTAGAGAGGAAAGTCCTCCCAGACATTTTCACAAGGAAATTATAATTGCCTGCAGACTTCAACAGCTCAGATAGGGTGTCCACTAGGTTTTAAATGGCTCATTTGGTAGATTTTTCTATTTCTTTATGTCCTAAAGAATTTGAAGGGTTGACAGACTTACAAACTGCCGGGATGCACTGATGCCATAATTTTGTTTAATTCATAGTAAACCTATGTTTGGATATGACAGCAAGTCAAAGGGATAGAAGAATCTTGTAGTGTTTATTATTTGTATTACAGGAGTGCCTAGAGGCTCTGATTGGGAATGGCATCCTTTATGCTAGTGGCTGTGCATATCTACATGATGCTAATCTTTACTTGAAAAATCGTACAGTATGAGATGGGTAATAAAATAGATAGAAAGAAGAATAAATAGAGATTTAAAGGATTAGGAGCTGGGAATCAATAAGTACATGTGCCTGTATAGGGCCACTATACAGTTACTGGGGTTTTTGCTAAAATTGTAATTATAACAAAGCAACATGCTATGAAAAAAAAGATTGTTTCTGAATCAACATGCTTGGAAGAAAAAATTTAGTTCCTCATTCTGCCATAGTCTCCCTGTTAGACTTTGGAAGTCAGAGAATTTGAATTGGAATGGGAAGAAAATATAAGTAAATATCCCATGTGAAGCAAAAATCACTTTCAGAATGGCATATTCTTCCAGAATCAGACAGTAAAGAATCACAGAAACTTTGATGTAGCTGCTTATGAGTAGTAAGTCTATTTAATTTTAAATCAGTGTCATGGTTTCAGGTGGGACAGAATTAACTTTCTACACATTAGCTAGTAAAAGGCTATGCTTTTGGATTTGTGCTGAAAAGGCAGCTGATAACATACTGATGTTTATAGTTGTTGCCAAGACAGTCAAAGACTTTTCAGTTTCTCTGCTTTGCCTGTGTCTCCAGGTGCAGGAGAGGCTACGGGGGAGCATAGCCCACAATTACTGTCTTAGGATTTAACCTTAGGTTTAGGATTGAGACTCAAATTGGCCAATGATATATTCCACATCATGCACATCGTGCCCAATATATAGATGAGGATCTGTCTGGAGCCTTCTCCCTCTGTCCTTCTCTCTCCCTCAGTCCCTCTCTCCTCTCCTCCTGCCCCCTAGCCCAACTCTCAAGCTCTTCTCTTTTCTGAGATCACGGTTTTGGGACTCTGTCTGTTCCAAGATCATTAGCCAGGAACGGACCGAGCCTTGATGATCAGATGGTGAGCAGCTGGGCTGTGAATTACTCATCTGTATATTTGGATAATCGTATATTATTATTACTATTATTATTATTGTCATCATTATTAATTTTAGTTTTATTGTAGTTTGGCTATTAAATTGTTCTTATCTCAGCCTTTGAGTCTCTTTTACCCTTACCCCTTTAATTCTCTCCCCTATTCCCCAGGAGGTGGGGGAGAAGGGGTGGTGGTGGGGTGTGAGCGAGCAGCCGTATGGTATCTGCTGCTGCTAGCCAAGTGGCCCAAACCATGACAATTGAGATTCAATGGATGAATTGAAAAGTATGGTGCATGACAGGATTAGCAAGACTGGATTTGAAAATGAAATTCCACACACTGTGAGAGAAGTTATAGGCAAAGAAAGAAATGAAAAAAAACAATGACCAGAAGAACAATAATTTAACATTAATTAAAACTGTGGCATGTGAAAATTAAAGGTATTCAATATGCATTTGCTGAGTTTATGCAAAAGAAAGACTTTATAAACAGCCTTCTGTATCTCCAGTAATAATGATTTGTAGAAATTGTAAGATACTAGAGTTCTCTAAATAAAATATATAGCGAGATCAGACGACAAAGTGAAGGGATACAGAAATGGTCTCATGAGACTAGAGGAGAAAGAAACTAGTCATTTTTAGAAAAGGGGTGCTATAGGATATAGCGAAAATCTGATAGAATCAATAGGAATCTTTCATTTCAAAGCACATATTTATGATTTTTTTCCATGGGGATATGAGTGTGTACATATGTATGAATGCATCTATCTATCTATACAGTACAGGTAAAATTCAAAAATATTGCACTAGTCGTTAAAAATAACTGTTGGGAATACCTGCCAAGCAGACAAATGTTTCTGCTGAAGAAGCCAAAAATATTTCCCCACAACACTCTCTACTGGGAGGAATAATGAGGTAATAAAGCATGGTATAAAATAGAAAATCTTGGCACTCTCTTCATAGAAACTTTATTCTCGTTTCAGGGATGCCCAATGTTTCCAAAGAGAACTATAACATTGGAAACCTATGAAGAATGTTAGAAAAAAAATAAATAATGTCTTTGCTTTCTGTAGCATAGAATTAAACACATGATTCTTGACACAGTTTTGCCAGCAGATGTGGGAAGCTGTCATTTCTACCGTTGACTTTATAACGTAGATCTTTGTGGAATAACATAAGTGGCTGGTCCTGTATCTGAGAGAGAGGCTGAGGCTCTAGATGCCTAAAGTTTACACTTCCTTAATAGTCACAACAGATATCTAGGTGCATTTATGGGCATCTGATGGATTTTGAAAAATCAGACCTCTTCAAAAGGCAATTACATTCCTAAATCCCCTAGTTGGTATTACTGTAAAGAGGGGATGAATCAATGTGGAAGTGTGTGATGATTTGCAGTTCAGATTTTGCAGCAGTCTGGCACAGGGATTTTATCTTTACCTGCTACTCCAAGCCAGAATTTATCATTTATTTACTACTTAGTTTAGGTAATGTGAAGTAAGAACCATAGTGAATTAATAATCATGCCTTGAACATGTTCGGGTTTTTCACTCTTTTAATAGTGAAGCAATACTCCTATGTATTTTCCCAATAGCTTTAAGGGATGCTACAGATATTTCACAAAGCAGTACTAAGAGACTTTCTCATAGAATCTCCCTTCCTTGTCTCTCCTTCACTCCCTAAGAGCGGATAACCGGTCACGTGGTAGTACTGAAAGTCAGTGGGAGTTTGTTACGTATCCCCTCTCAGTGTCCTTCAAGGAGTATCATTAGCTCCCACGCTACTCCAGAATGAGTACAATTTATAAACTGATTGCTGCAACCTTAGATGTTCAGTGTAGTTTTGAGTAGTAAAAATTCAATGAGTTCACCTAAAATCTTCTGTTGTCATAGCAATGTGTTGGGAAATGTGTGTTGCTGGGAAGGATTACCCACTTGCACATTGTGGAGATGTATCATTGGTGAAGCACTTGCTTACTTGAAGGATCAGGAGACACCTGTAAACTCTGTTGGATGGAGCTTGTGTATTGATGTGGAAATTAATGCACAGTAAGATAATATACTGCAAATTCATACAGTACTTTACTGTGTGCTATCTTCCCAAACCACAGAAAGTCTTTGGATGCTATTTTGGTCCTAGCTCGTGAGGTTCAGAGAATAATTTCTCCCACCAATGCCACACATGACCAATTGGATCTCTACTGAAGACAGTCATTACAGCCCTCTGCTTTTTGGCAGGCAGGTGTCATAGACGATGGTGTAGATGAGTTAATAACTTTAGCACTGCTTGCACTTCAAACCAACTTGGTGCTTATTCTGATCCGAATACGAGTCTCTATCTGTGAATGCCCTCTGTGAACTGAAACACTCGCCACTCATTTCCTGGAATTTCTCTGTTGTTGTGACAGAGAGCGACATTGTATCTTCCCATGACTTGTCTCTTCACTATGGAGATGGGTCATTTTTCCTTCTCTGGCTAGATCATG
Source organism: Pterocles gutturalis (assembly GCF_000699245.1). Classification (NCBI taxonomy): domain Eukaryota; kingdom Metazoa; phylum Chordata; class Aves; order Pterocliformes; family Pteroclidae; genus Pterocles; species Pterocles gutturalis. The sequence continues at coordinate 66,591 of NW_010118093.1, forward strand.
TTAATAAATGTACCAAACATGGCCCTCACTGTGACTATCTGCACCCTGGAGGCACTCTGAGTTGTTGCAGTGGCCTATTATGAAGAGGCTGCAGAAAATCACCTTGGAGTGCTTTGGCTAAAGCTGAAAATTCATGTTAGTTTCTTGGCTTATTTATCCTCTTTCATTTCAGGGTGAGGATTAGTTTGCATTTGCCACTTAATTCAGCTGTACATGCAGATAGATTTCATCACATATCCAATACACAGTGCAACAACTGTGGGTGTATCTTACCCACAGATTTGCAGCAGTAGTAGCTCTTTTTATGGGATCCCATCATTATTCTTCCATAAATATATGTCAGCCATAGCCATCATGGTCTGATCTGTGTTTCCTAAATTTCAAAGCAGAAAACAGTGTTTTTGTGTAGTGGTTCTTTCCTTAAGGGAATGTTGTGAATGGAAAGGAGGAGATGTCTGTCAATGTCCCTTCTGCTAGCACACTGTTATATGCAGAAGTGGAAACATTTTTTTAGAACTTCCTTTGCCCCTGGCATTTGAGCAACAAGTGCCTGGTCCTCTCATATTACAAAGGGCAAGATATCACACTCTGTGATGGTCCCCTGGGTAACAAAAAATGAAATGACTCATCAGTAGTGTACACAGAAATGCACTATGCCATATCCCAGACAAATAAAAACATGATGATCTACTTTAGATACACATACACTACATACAGACCATTATCTAAACCACATAATAAAGGGTGAGGAAATTATGACCTTCAACTCCAACTACAGTCTTCTACGTCTCCAGTTAAATGAATAACCACTTAATTTGAAAGCCATTGGATTAGTGTCACAGAAGGAGTCAGAGTTAGTTATAAACTTCTCTCACACAAAAGAAGCAGTAATATATTTATTTATATAAAACAGTGAGTAAAAAAATTCAAAGATTAATGCAACAGTGATTTAACAGGATTTGATAGTGAGGTGCACTTGATTATTTACTGCATATAGGACAGAGTCAGACAAAACTGTCAGGGAGACCCTCCTGTCAAGTCACAAGGTTCAGAAAGGATGCCCTTGCTCTTTAAACTCAGAGAGGAGTCTAAGTGCGGCTGGATCCAATCCTAGTCCCAGACTTGGTCAATGGTTTATGTCTAAGGGATTATATATGCACAGTCAATCCTTTACATCACTTAGCTAAGATTTCATAGTTTAGCATGTTGTTAATCACTTACTGAGAATCTGTTGTGGCAGGGAATCTCTCAACCTCAAGGAGTCCCTGCTCAAGGGGAGATCATGGTGTGCAGCCCACTGCTGTGCAGGAGAGCTCAAAAGGCCCTGGGCTGTTCCCTATGGAGGTGATTGACTTATGCTATATTTGCATACTAGCTGCATTTTGGTTAGTGCATACTCAGCTAGCCCTCAGCTGTTTGAGCAAGACGTGCAAGATAGATATTGTGTTGTTATGTCTCTCTGCCCAATCTTCTTGGAGCCAGATGCATCACGACCACATGCATCCATGATGGTCACCACTGGTGGTTATCACTTGAACAGGGTTGTGAGAGATAAAGGTCAGTCTGGGGGGTGGAAAGAACACCGTCACAATTAGCCATTCAGCTTATCCATTGCAGTGAAAACAACTGGCATTGAGACATATCTAGTAGCAGGAAGTAGTACTGCCGTAAGTTCTACCAAATAAATTGCAGACTTATTATATATATTTAATAACATTTATATCTATAACATTTCCCCTTCAGAAGGATATTACACTGATATACTGACTCTGTAACACAATTCTGGACATCAGAAATAGGAATGACCCATGAGGTCATCTAAGTCCAGCATTCTGCTGGTGCAGGTATTATACGAGGATCACTTCACACATCACTGAACAGCAGGCACTTTAGTTGTCATTAGGCAATTAATCTGCCACACACCTGCCCATCATATCACTATTCTATAAAAAGGCAAATTAAAGTACAGGAAAATCAGTATGTCCTTGGAAATTACCTCCAAATCTGACAGTTTCATAGTCAGATAACCTGCTGAGGGAAGCCACTTTATAGTTGTTTTCATACACTCTACATGAGTTGAGAATCTGACCAAGATAATTTAGGGGGTTCTTGGATAATCAGAGGTCACTTGTACTAGAAGAAAACAAAAGAAAAGTCCTTTATACAACATGAGTGTATTTTGGCTTGTTCCCTTTCAGACTAATACATTCACTTGTTAGTCCAAAAAGGAATTTCTAAGCTTGACATAAGCTATTTAATAAGTAAATGTTGAAATTATTAATTTCTGAATGATCTGTGTGCATTCACAGCAACAGCAACAGCAAAATTTGATTATTTTTATTGCAAAATACTATAGGAAATGATGAGATATTCTACAAATATTTGTTATTATGAAATATTATTATAGGTAATATGAGAATTTTCATTGAGATGGATTGAAAACTGTCTCAACAGCCAGGCCCAGAGCATGACGATCAATGGAACAAAGTCTAGCTGGAGATCAGTAACTAGCAGTGTAACCTGGGTCCAGTTCTGTTTAAAATGAGGAAGAATGGGCCCTCAGAAACTTTGTAGATGTCCCTGCTTGAGCAATGGGTGTTGGACAACATGACATCCAGAGGCCCCTTCCAACCGCAACCATTCAGTGCTTCTGTGAATTCCAAACACTTATTAAAGAGAGTGAAGGAGCTTAGCCAAAATCCTATGGCAGAGTATAGTCGAGAGCGTACTGTCACTTAGAAGACTAATCTGCTTACTGTAGAAAACGTCTCTGCTCACTAAGTACCATACAAAAATCCTTCTGCATTTCAAAAATTCAGGGAATTGTATGCTTCTGCAAGACAGTGTGCCACTGGGTCTTGTTTGGCCTCTCTGCCTGTTCCTTTTGCTTTCTTCACTACCTCATATAGGACTCAAAGTAGATGCTACCTATTCTTATTCAAAAGCCTGAGCACTACCATGAAACACAGGTGCTGGAATTTTTTTCTCTTGCTTAGCTGTAGCACAGAAACCTTCAGCTTGCTCATGTTCTTGTGCAAATTCTAGCATACTATTATCATATCTGCAGAGCTACAGGGGTATGGTGAGACCAGAGAAACCAAGCCAGAGACAACAAACGTTTGACTGAATGAGGATTAGAAACTTTCGCTGTGATTTTTGCTTCTTGGACATAGAAGTTGCTTCTTTTTAAAACTAATTAGGGAAGAGATAACCATATCATTGACCTGAATATAAGAAGTAATGGTTCTTGCAATAAAAAATATGCTATTGTATTTTTATATGTGAATCTGTTTTATAGCCAAGCTCTTTAAAAAAATAGTCCTTGAAATGTATACTCTTTTTATTTCACAGGATGTTTGATTTTTTATTATTATTTTAATGGCAGAGTATTAAAAGACCGTGTATGATGTAATATTGTATAGACCTCTCATGGGAATGTTTTTAATTCATGCAACATGCTTTTGATCTGCATATGATCATTAGCCATTTGTCTGGGATTTCTAGACATCTGCAGTCCTCTCAGAACTAGCTGCTGCTCTGAGTATACCACTGATAATTCAGGAATCCTGGGCAAATGGCCAGAAGCTTCTAATTCCATCTGGCAACACTTCTGGATGGAAAAGTAGAGCATGTTAGAAGCCCATCTATATGGTAGCAGTAATATTCCTAAATGAAGTGGAGCAGAAGTTACAGAAAAAGTGATTTTTAGGATTATTAGTCACTGTTCCTTAAAAAGCTGAGCCTCCTGACAGGCCTCAAAAACCACATTTTTGAAAACTTGTCTAGTGTAGATAACAGATGAAAACAGAACAGAGGTTATTGTCTATCTAATTTGAACTTGCACTTTACTAATAAAATGTGAATCCTGATGGGAAATTAAGAATACATTTCATTAAAACATTATCACTTCAGAATTCTGAGATAAGGTATTCTCTAATGTTCAGTAACAGGAAACATAATCTCCATGTCATAATTTATTGATATATTTTCTTCACTTTAGAACCAAGAATAAATCTTTTGCAATATTCGTGTTATTTACTGATAAATGCCAAGGACTTTAAAAAAATTACTCATGAATAAAGAAGGTTTTCATCAGGAAGAAACTGCATGGAAAACCAGTATATTTTCTTTCCTGTGTGTTAAGGGTGACATAACTTTATTTTTTTCCTTTTATGTTTGACAATGGTGTTGGTTTTGTTAAATCATATAGAAATACTGTCTAGAATGTTGCTCTGAAATGACTGGGTTAGCTGTTTACTCTAACTTGGTCTAACAATATAGTGGATTTTGTTGTGGTGGACACGTGGAAGAACTGTAAAGGAGATTACTGAACACAGGAGGGGTTTTTAAGTGCTGTGTAAGCACTGAATAGTAACATCTCAGCATTCCCCAACAGGAATCCAAATTACAGCGTTGCTATACCTGCTGTGTTGCTGGGAGTGGCAGTGAAGGTATACCAGTCAAATTGCAAATGACGTTCTTCTTCAATCAAAACAGAATCAATGCTTTATGTCTACTGTATGTGGAAAAACAAAAAAACAAACACAAGGAAAACATTCTCATTTTAATGCAGTAAAAGGCAGCTGAGTAGGAAGATTTGTGCAGGCTGTGGACCACTTTGCCGATACTGCTTTGCAGATTAAGAATGGAAACAAGGGGTTAAAACAGGCAACCACTGGAGTTCTGATAGGAAAGACAAGCAACAGAGGATCAGGGACCAGAGCCTCCTGAGCAATTTTCAGTTAACATTTCTGTGGCATTTTCCTGAAGCAGGACCTTAAAATCAGTTCTTGAATGAGAGTGGAAGAGAGGATGTGAGTTTATGTCTGTTAAAGGTGGTTGTACAAAAGAGAGAGAAGTCACTGGTAGCATTTCATTTCTATGAATGATGAACTCTCTGATTCCCTACTTTTCAGTGAGTTTGCTACTTAGCAGGACCTGAGAGCCAGAAGGTGCAATCTCTCATAAAGACAAAGTAACCCTGATGCATCTGATCTGTGGTATTTTGGATATGGAAGCCAGAGTTGTGGCTTTTACATGCCTCTGTCCTCACAGTGCTTGCAGAAATAAGTTCTTTGCCTGTTGCAGCCCTCTGTGCAAGTTTTTCGCTTCCTGAAGGGTTTGCAGAGGCACCCATTTCCCACTGAAATCTACACTACACTAATTTTCCGAATTTTTAACATGGAGGTTTGGAGTAGCTTTGCATATTTGTTTTCCTGAAGTGCTGATCCCCATCTTGATAATGTAGTATGGGGTCTTCCCAATGCTGTTGGCTCATTACTCTTCGTAGAAAAAAAAAAAAAACACCAAACAAATCCTTGACCCAAGTCCCTCCCTCTCCCCTCCCTTCTTACATTTGCCTCTAGCAGGGGATTCCTAAATGTTTCCCTGATAACAGTCCTATCTCATTAATGTATGTATGTATCTAGAGATCAAGTTTTCATCCTCAAATACTGTGAAAGGAGTTTTGACAGGAGATTTTCTTTTACTTAGATCATAATAACATTCTCACCCAATTGATTTTTTATGCCACAGTGAGAGTCATGAACCATCAGTTAACAAATATGAGTTATCTTAACAAATTCATATTGTCAGGAACAGTTTCAAGTAGCATGGGCAATAAGATCAGAAAACTTCTGAAAACCATGAGAAAATGTGTTTTGAAATCAGAAATAGATGTAAACCTGTTTCATGACTCTCCACACTCAGACATTATGGAAAAAGCCTCATTCTGTATCTTGCACTGTTGATGAAAACATTGACTCTGCTATCACGTTAAACAGAGTTGCTGGTAGTAAGAGTGGATATATTTCATGAAGGGTTGTCAGAATGCAAGAGCTAGTCACCACAAGATACGTTGCAACTGTAGAAAATCTCTGTGATTTTCATGTTTTCTGGGTGCATTGCTCGGCTTAGACTCCCAGTTTTAAGGTATGTCGATGCTTTGTGCCACTTCATTTTCTATTACAATCACATTTCAGGGAGATCTGATGTTGGTTCTCCTTGAGCTACACGCTGCTTTTAAAGATCACATCACCTCTAGGTTAAACGGGTTGTGTTTCTCTACGCTTCTGACAACATACTCTTTTTGCACTGAGAAGTGCAATCTGACACGGTTGATCTAAACACAATGTAATCCTTTGATTTCATAAAACTTGAACATTATTAGAAGAAAGTACCAACATGACATTTCATAGTATTGTGGTCAAGAGGGGAAATTGCAAAAAAACAATTCTGTGTAGCTTGGGCCTTTGGCTGATCATGGCAGGCTATTTTATAGTGTGCTCTTTGCCTTTACTTCATAGCACTCCCACTCTTCCATCAAGGCTGAAAACTTGCCTGTTCCCAGGTATACCCCAATACTACTAATTTAGCAAGTTGGCTCTGAACCTAAATGAGAGGTAGTAGTAGTTATGCATGAAATGGGAGGCTTCATGATAGAGGAGCTTCTGTCAGGCTAATGGAGTGGTGATGGAACAACAGCACTAAAATTCACAACAAAAAGGAATTACAACCAGACAGTGAAATCTGGATAGAAAACGAGAGTTTGGGCTTCTTCAACTGTTGATTTTTGTGTTTCTAGTCTCTAACCTATACTCTGTGTCCCTTAGCTGAATAGTTTTTCTGATGAGTTAAATACAGAAAAAAAAAATCAATGACACTTGCCCCTTAGAATATTGAAAAATTAGTTTTTGCTGGAAATGTAGTTTATGTGTTATTTTTTGCACGTAAACCAAGCACTGTATTTCATCATAGCTGAAATACAATCCTGTTGGACTCCTGGTTTGAAATTCTGCTGCTAGCACTTCTCATAGAAGTGATCGAATTGTGATCAGTAGATCTAATCACTTATGAATTTTGGGTTTAAGAATTCAAGACTGTGTGGGGCTCTCAATCTTTCTCCAGGTTATTGTATTTAATATATCACTTCTTTTTTTTTTTTTTTTTTTTGCTTTCCTGATTTCATTAGTGTGGCAATGGTCATAGTGCTTGTAGTTAATATGGTGTAGGGTTAGAGTCTGTTTAGGGAAGGAAATTCTCCATAACTGAGTCCTGCCCCACTCAGCAAGATGCACTAGGGCACCTTTTCTGCAAACACAGAAAGGTGCTTGTGTTTTATAGACTCATCTGACGTGACATAGAGAATAAAAAAATTCTTCAAGGCCAATCTGAAAGAGCGCACAGGAAGGTAAGCATTTACTGAATATCCTTCGTTTATTTCAAGGAATTACCAATACAGAGGTTGAATGTGTTTGCCTTCTGGTGATTTGAAGGTACATTGGTTGTGTATTCACTATTCAATGATCGCATCTCATTCAAACTAGAATATGATTTTAAAAGGACATGGAGCCAACATATATACAGAGATGTGGATGGTGACAAATAATCTTTAGTAGAACAGCTACCATACTAAATTTAAATACTAAATTTAGGGAAGACCAACAAATTACGTTAATAAACCTCTGAGGAGCGTTCTGGCATCAGAAACCCTGCAGAGAAATACTGCTTCCCGTCTAACGCATTGGAATCTGATCCTGTGTGACACAAAAAGGAGCCTCTAAGGAATACTGCATTCTAAATATATTCTTGACACCAATGCACAACTGCTTCAATCTGTAAATTTAGTTACTTCTTTTTTTCTGTGCTAGAGGACATCATTGTGCTTGAATGGGAATTGAAGTCACTTCTGATGTTTCAATTTGTGTGTGCAGTTGCTATCTTTTCCACTACTACAATCTAGTAATATATTTTATCATTTGCTGTTGTTTATAGTAGCTTTATGTTTGCATTTTGTATTTTCACTTGGAAGAATCAAAATCAATAAGAAAAACCTGGCATCTGAATTTAATTTCCTCACCTCACCTGTTAATATTCATGTTTCATGCCATGCACAGGCATTAAAGAGAAAGTGCTCTTGGCTATGTGCAGTGAAACTTAGAGAAAGATCGAGGAAGATTCACTTCATGGCATTCTGCTTGGGTCATACGGAAGAGCAAAGTTAAGAATGCAGTAGCACAGCTTTTTAGCAGGAAGTCTGTTTTAAATTGTGTCAAAATGCTATTCCAATTCCTTGACACTGCTGTTGCTAATTAAAGAAAGGTTGGTTGCTGGCAATCTTGCTGATCAAGGGGAAAACCAGACAGGACTGCAAGGAGCTACTTAGGGAGTTCCATGCTTAGGAAAATAATTCTGGCAGTTGGATAATGCAGGAGCCAGAGCCCCAGGAAAGGCTGGCGGGAGGAGGAGGAGCAGGCTGGGGGTGGAGGGAAGGAGTAGCCAGTTTGCTGCAGCTCAGAGCTGCAGTCACTGAGTTGGCTGAAGCATCTGCATTGCACAGATGTGTGGGCAGGGGAAGAGTTTTATATAACTCTTTTTTTGTTTCTATCCTGTCTTCCCCAGTAATTGTCTGTTGTCCGTTTAAAAAGTTAATTATTCAGGTTTATCTTTGAATAAAAACTGTTGGTGGTTTCTTTTTAATGCAAAAGCCTTTTGGCCTCTGGGGAGTTCCTCTGCTTAGACTTACAGGAGAAGGTCTAGGTCTAGGCAGATCCACTGCAAAGCTCTGCCTGCTTCAAAGCCTTATGAAAGAGATTTTACAGATCTGATGAGTGAGGCAGTAGCAATAAACTCTCTCGGGTATATTACCATGGAGGTTTCGTCTTTGTTTCTGGTCTAAATATGTTAATGATTAAGATGACAGTTATCTGTCAGAACACCTGTATTAAGAACACCGGTATTAAGTTTCTTAAGGTCTCTGACGTTATTTATATTTTAATAGCAGAATCTTGAACAAAATCCTTGTGGGGAGATTGAAGCTTTCCCTGCTCTGCCCTTCCTGAATATGTTTCCATTCTGTTCTTATTCGACATGATGCCTGCTACTATTACTTCATTTAAACTGTCTTCACCAAATTCAGTTAGTTTCACCAGCCCTGTCAAAACCAAGGTGAAGTGCAAGCATTTTTTTGACATCCTATTTCAAGCATTTTGTATTTGCGCTTGGAAGAATCAAAATCAATAAGAAAAATCTGGCACCTGAATTTCAAAATCTTTTCTTCCTGTTCACATTGTTTCTTTTTCTGAGAGACGCACATGCTTGTGAGCCAGTCCTTGTATAATACTGACAAACAGTCATACATGAGCTGCTTAATCTTAGGGCCTGATTTTTTGGAAAGAAATGTGCTTGTTTTATGTAGAATTTTATGACGGTGAAATGAAGTGACAACTTTTTTCCCCTCATTATCTGCTCCCTCTAGTGTGCCCACATCCTTCCATTATTTTGAGCTTTGTGCATTTGTGTGTGTGCATGCCGCACATCATTGTGTTAGGCAATGCAGAAAATAGTGCAGTTCTCTAAAAGTACAAAAGGAGAATGTTCATGTAGGGAAAAAAAAAAAAATCAGGACACTCATTTAATCAGTTTTTTAGGTTGATAGCAGATGAGCTCTCAGCTTACATACATAAAGATCTACAATAAAGGGCTGTAATTCACATACTGGACTTCTAGTTGACTTGGTAAAATCTTTTCCTTGAAGTTTTTCTGATGGCATTTGAAGAAAATGAGAGATTAGGCATTTCTTATTACGTATTGCCCCCTACCGATGAACCTGAAGATGACAGTAAACTGATTACAGGAGAGAATACGTGACTGTACTGCAGACTATCACAAATCCAATTTTTACTGATTCAAAAATTATCTTCTGAGGCTGAGAAATCATGTTGCTTATGTTAATGTGTCTTTAGATTAACTGTTAATTTTAAAATTCAGCCATGTCCGTACAAAAAGCAAAAATCTAAACCAAAGAAAAGCAAGTAAAGCAACACATCAGACTGTACTGATTTTCAGTGTAGCAATGGCAAGACATCTTGAATGCTGTCATTTTTCTCTAAGCCTTTTCCTCCACTGCAAACAGAAAATATTAAATAATCTTTTCAACTTCCTATGAAACTTATGCAAAGCAAGATCCATCAACATTTTATTCTAACATAAAGAAGAGTTAAAAAGAAATAAGTATAAAGATAAAAATATCATGCAGAGATAAATTTATTTATCAGTGAGACACCTTTAAACACTGATGTTCTATATTCATATTGTATGAGAATGCAGGCACTCACAGACACTCACATACACAGAAAAGCACTTTTTTTAAACCTGCAATTACGAAGGAAGGTAGCACAATAACTGCAGAAAATAGTGATCTCATAATGGAATAAGCATATATCATATCAGTGATTTTACATTAATTGTTCAGTGTGAAATACCATACTTAGGGGAAAACTTTGGCAAGCAAAGATTAATTGTAAGTTGCTTTTCTAAATGCATAGTGTGGTAAACGTGGTTCCACAGGATGATCACAATGTGATCGTTTCATTAAAATATGAATGCTCATTCTATTTCAATTTGCATTAATAGTTCTGCTGTTAGGTAACTGGTCCTGCAAAAGCCTTCCATAGGTCTGTACTTTTGGGGTCACTTATAGGGTGTTAGGAGACATCTTAGGAGACTAGAAATTTTGTCTGCCCTTCAGGGATCTGTGCCATGGCTGTGGCCTTGAGCTGCACTCCAAAGAGTGACAGAAATTCCTCAAATGGGAAGGAATTTTAATTCTATAGGAGGGTGCTAAAATGTGATGACATTACCCATCTCGGTCTGCCTTTATTCAGTAGCCAGCTGCAACTATGAAGATATGTCCTTCTGAACCAAGAATCCAGGATGCCAAAATTGTCTAATAAGCACAGAGAGATTTCCTGTGTTGTTATTTGACAAATCCAATCCACAATATCTCATAACAGTCTCACAGGCAGCCAGCTGCCAGGAACACTCAGGAAGCCACCTCTCTGCCTACTGACTACAGCTCACTTCGTCTCTACATGATGTTCCTTACGTTATGGCTTTAGTACAACAGCAAAGACTTCCTGTTGTTGAAGGCTTACTAGTGACATTTTGCAGAACTGACACATTTCTTTCTCATATTTCCAATATATTTATTATAATAACAAACTATTATCAGAACAAATAAATGAGTCGAACTGCTTAGGATTTCTTTGCTGTTATTTGGATTTTTTGTAACAAACACCATTTTGTCAAAGAAGTAGATTTTTGCAGAATCATACTTTTTTAAGCAATCTTTTCACCGAGGATGTTTCTTAGATCCAAAGTGTAATGCATTTATCAGAGAGAAAGGTCTTACACTGCCCAGGAGTTTTGCTATCCAGACACCTGCATAGGACGTGAGAGAACCAAATTCAGATCCCTGCCCTCATTTGAGTACCTTTGGTCAACCGCCTCTGAGCTGAGCCAACTACTTGTCTGAGGAAAAATTTATGAAGGCAGTAGAAATGGCTTTCACAGGTCTTTCTGTATCCAAGATAAATCTACTCATTAGAGCTTCCCCACAGAAATTACATTTTCTGGATTGATAGAAGCTGGAAACCAGACATACCCACAGGAATATACCTGTCAGTTCTACTTAAATCTTCAAAAAACTTTTATACAGACATTTGAAGAAGGATACCTGCTGTGCAAGGAAAAGCTGTTCTGGTCTGGGCAATATTAATATCCAGACCACATTTCAGAAACATTGGTCCAGCTTCTCAAAATGCTTCAGTCTCAATTAAAAAACTCCTTTTGGGGGGTATTCATTCAGTGTTTCAATCTTCTGGTTGGACATCTGGTTAGGAAAATGTGCAATTAAATCTGTTGCTTTCAAAGGGGGCTTTTTCCCAAGCTTCATTTCTGTGATTGTAATATAAGGTTTTAATCAATATAATCGTGATAGTAAAAATGTGTTTAAGTATATATATGTGTGCATGATATATATATATGTACATAGTACACATGTACACATGCATATATAATGTATGTATACAATATGTATATGCATTATATATCTTTATTAATGTATACTATATATGGATATATAGACATACAAAATCTCACTTCTCGACATGCTAGAAGACCAAACTGGTGGAATTTTTTAGTGAATTTCTTATAATATAGCATTATTTAATTTCACTATATAATAGGTTTTATTTAATACTCAGATTATTGAAATTTAAGACTGTGATGTTAGGTGCTGCTCAGTATTTATCTGATATCCTTGTCTAATATCCTGAAATAGGTGGAGGGTGGTAGTGAGAGTTCCATTGGGCCCAAAGTCTTTTCATGTGATTTTCTGGTAATTAAAGGAATTATAGTGAGCTCAAATAGAGTCACAATTTTTAAAAATACTGAGCTGCTGGGAATAGGAGATAATAAGCTATTCCTACAAAACTAGCAATTTTAGGTGAGTTGTTTGGAGTGATTTTTTTGCTTTTTTTGTACAATCTTCATTTAAGCATAATTTTAAAATTATCTGACATTCATGATGTGATTTTCATGAGATAATATTACCTAGTGCATTTATGGCAATTTATTATAATTACCCATGCGCCAACTCAGTATTTTGAATCAGTACTAGGAAAAATAATTTCTGTGTCTGTTTTCATATTATTTCCTCTTTTTGCTTTCAGGTTCAAAAAAATACCATGGTGCCCTTATAAACGTATTATATATTTTAAATCACAACTATGTGATTAAACAATACCATGCAATGGCAAATTCTCTCTGTCTCTCTTGCCTTTCTTAACCTTTAAGATTTTTTGTGAGAAAGACAAGTTTTTTAACAGGGACTTTTGTTATACATGTTAACACTGTTATAAATTTTTAATAATTAAAAGAATATTTAGAAAGAAGAAACTACATTTATTATCTATTTTCTCTTTAAAGAGAGTATATTTTTCTTTACAAATAACATTGGTATGGTTTTATATGCTAGCTTCACAAAGTATGCTAGTGTAAATAATTATCATAATCAAAAACTGCAGCTAGAGAGGCCTCTTAATTTTGGCCGTAACATGGACCGTATATGGCAGGAAGAGCTGGTGGTAATGTATGAGTGCCAAAGTTAAGCATTCAGCTAAAGTTAGAAAACAATACCATCTTCTTTAGTTTAAGAGAACACATACAGCAAGTTATGTCGTTGTGGAGACAGAATGGATAAGATAGCCCACCCCATAAGCATACTTGACTCCATTGAATGTGCTTTGATTTTCCAAGGCTCAACTGCAGCTTTTTGAGCTGTTTATGTGATTTTATGAGTACTTCAGATAAAATCATAGGTAGAAGTAGAGAGGAGCACTAGAACACCTCACAACTAGATTACTCTCTTGAATTATCTCAAGTAAGTTACTCGTATTAACATTGGCCGTGACTGTGCTATAGGTTTTGATGTATTTTATGTTCCTGCATAACTAATAGAAATGTTACTCTGGGAACACATTAAGCTGCTTTAGGCTTTATTTATTGGGCATTCCAGTTTTAAGCAGTGATTATCTTTATGCAGTGTCTGTGAAAACCCAGAGAAAATACATTGTTTTCTATGAGTTAAAAATTTGATGAAATAACACCAAAGAATTGCTTGCTTCTTTCTTGTTTCTATATTACTAGATTATACCATCTACTTGTGAGACTTGCAGCTCACAGTGGGGTGAGTTTTGTGTGCTTATGCCAGTATGGCTTTCAAACAGATGATATTGAATCACAGAACTGGCTCTTTAAGCTGCAATATTTAATGGAAATGATGAACTTCCCATAACAGTCCTTTTGGCAATTTGGAGGATGACGAACCAGACAACCATGTGAAACACCAGTAAATATTAAGTGTCTCTGTTGTAGTATAAGGGCTTCAAATAGGAAAAACTCAGTGTCAAGTCCCAGGTGAGACCATAAATGGAGGAGAGTTAATAGCGGTTTTTGAAAATCCTACCCTTGAAGCAATCTACATCATAAGAACTCTATTTGTCTACATTAGAGCCCTATTTATGCCATCCCCTGTTCATGAAAACTGTTATATGCACATGATCTCCTGCCTGGAACATGTTGAAGAGAGCCTGACAAATACAGACTGCTGAAATGTAATAAGGAGGAGTTAACAAAAATACTGAGAAAATATAACAAGTTAACTAATTCTTCTATTTTATGTTCCTGCAACCTCTTACCAGATTAGCAATTATCAATAAATACAAATCTGGTCCCTGATTATTAAAAGGTAATTTAGAAGACGCATATCTAATTTGAAATTCATAGGAGGAATTTCATATCATATCAGAAATAGAAAAATTATCTTTAATGTATTCATCATATACCCATCAATAAAATACGTGTCACAGGAGAGATTACTCAGTATTTTACTTAGAAAAAATATCTTTAATATATTCATCGTATACCCATCAATAAAATACATAATCACAGGAGAGATTACTCAGTATTTTACTTAGTCTGTACTCTGTTAAGGAGGTAAAAGGATAATGCTTAATTCCATTGGGATCTATTTCTCTCTGAAAGAATGCTCTTCAGTGCTTCTATTGACATGGATAATGCTCTTTCCCCTTACATAGAGAAGATAAAAGGTATGGGTGGAAATCTTGCAAGTGAGGCAGCAAGAAACATTGTCCCTACTTCCCTTTAATGGAGGCAACAATCTTCTGAGATCCTGTCCTCCTGGATATTCTGCAATGACTGCTAAATAGAATCACTCTGCTACTGTTTACCTTTTTCTGTAAATTCAAGAAGATTTCACAGGCTGCAAATAATGTAAATGATCAGGGAGCATGACATATGGTAAATACGACAGACAGAATATTATGCTGGCAAAGATTTACATATTTTTAATTTTTTTAGCCTGGTGATTTTTGGTGCCCGTGGAAAGAACTAGACTCTTAGACAACAAGGTGGCATGCTTATATTTAGCATTAGTATTCTGTATGGCTGATGTCAGTGGTTTCATTTAGTCATTCAGAAAGGAGAATTTTATCTGGCATAATTAAAGTAAAATTGTTTTGTAGATGTGATCATGCTTTTTATTTCTCCATTGGAAATGATTGCAAGGACGAGAGTGAGGGAGTGTACAACTCTGCCAGAGGGAAAAATCTGCACCTACTACATGATGCAGTTGGAGTAGGAAATAGTTGCACAAACTTTTTTTTCATATGACATGCAATAAAAAGGTTGGAGATCAAATGTATTTTAGATCTAAAATCATCTTTGCACAAATTTCAGTGGCTATTTGTATTGTATTGGAGAAATGTCATGACTGAGGAAACGACTTCTCTTTGAAATTGTAGTTGGCTTTTGTTTTGATTTGTTTTGTTTTCGTTTTTTGTTTTTTTTTTTTTTTTTTTTCTGGAGGAGCTCCATCCTCCCCACATTTAAGCTTCATTTCCTTTCTAATACTATGTCTGTCTTATCTATGGCAATGGTAAAAACTCAAAAAGTTTTTCTTCCCCCTTCTCACATAAACAGTACAGACAAGAGAGCCTCTAGGTGGTACTGTGCTATAAAAAATAATTAGAAACAGCAAGAAAAATACTATTAATTACTCATCCACAATTCAAGATTTCACTTAGATTTTAAAGATAATATTTATAAAAGAGAGCCCTTTTTCTTTCAGGTACTGTTCACTCCAACAAGCTAACATTCAAAAAATCGTCAGTGTTTTAGCTGTGTCAAACTTCATTGCTTTGTATTTTCCATGCTTTTATTCAGTCTCTGCAGGATCCTGTTTGGTAATAATTTTCACTGAGTTTATATATTTAACACTACTATGTCATAAATTCATTGCAGATTGATTCTTGTTTAGATAAAGCAGAAAGTCACACTGACATATTTAGTAAGTTGTTTTCACATCAGCCAGGATGTAACCAAACATCTTACAAGAGAAGCAGAACATTAGTTTTCATGTAGAACCCTTTCCAGACCATAAATACCAGTGCCAATTGCATGCAAGTGGAGGCACAAATACGTGGTATAGAGCAAGATAAATGTTTGAGGGGACATACAATTTGTGGTTAACACCAAATGTAAGAACAAGTAATTTTACAAGAACTGAGATCTCTTTTAGGAAATAATTAGAAACTAAAATAGATAAAACTTTTTTTTATTTTTTTTTTGAGGAAGAAACCCAAGATTTTCAGACAAGAAACAGTATCCCTCAGCTGCCTGTGGGTGTACACAGGCTCAGATCTTACTCTAGGACAATGAAAATTTGTGAAAAGTCCCTTCAAATATAAATTCTGTTTGTAAGTGTAATTTCAAATCACTTTGTTCAGTGTAACACAGAGATAATTTGAGCTTGGATAAAAAAATTAACATCTCACTGCTGCCATACTAAGGAAGAAATATGTATGTATATGGGTGCATGGGAATGAATGCTGGATTATAATTATATTTTTATGCAAAATATTAGCACTTAAAATATCAAAGGTTTAAAATTTAGCCTTAAGCTGCACGTAGCCCAGCGGAAAGAGTCGTTCTAAGAAGCTGGGCTCTCTAACTCAGTAGCGTGGTTTTACTCCCGCAAGTGTCAGCCTTCCAGTGAGTGCTAAAACAAATCATGTCACAACTTGGTATCTCAACTGCTGTGGAAGGCTGATGAGCTACAGAAGGGAGAAGAAAGTCTGTGTCATTGTTATGGTTAGACCCTCACTAACAGCCAAACACCAGACAGCCACTCACTCACCCTCCCCCCCTCCTTCAAATGGGGGAGATAATTAAAGGGGTAGAGGGAAAAGACACTCACAGGTTGAGGTACGAACCATTTAATAACTAAACTACAACAAATCTACAAATAATAATTATAATAGTAATAGTAATA
>NW_010118094.1:0-230 GCF_000699245.1 Pterocles gutturalis
AGCCCAGAAAGCCAACCGTGTCCTAGGCTACATCAAAAGTAGCACTAGCAGCAGATTGAAGGAGGTGATTTTCCCCCTCTGCTCTGCTCTTGTGAGACCCCACCTGGCGTACTGTGTTCAGATGTGGGTCCCCCAACATAAGAAACACCTGGAACTATTGGAAGGAGTCCAGAGGAGAGCCACGAAATTGGTCAGAGGGCTGAAGCCACTCCCCTCTGAGGACAGGCTGA